>NW_024609526.1:10000-92500 GCF_018296145.1 Oncorhynchus tshawytscha
TTCAAGCCTTTTAGGGGGATGTTGTGTTCATGTTAAATAGCCTTGGATCAAAACCTCTTTGCTTCGTAAGATTAAAGGTCTGTGTTATTTTCTGGTCAGTCTCTTGGATTGTTGGGAGACTTCAACACAAAAGGCCCCCAGCCTCCGAGTTAGAGGTGGAGTGGAGTTATTAAACACCCACTCACTCACACACACACACACACACACACACACACACACACACACACACACACACACACACACACACACACACACACACACACACACACACACACACACACAGACTAGTTCATTAAACATGCCCCCTGGGAGTGTTTCTCTCTGTGTGTGTGTGTGTGTGTGTGTGTGTGTGTGTGTGTGTGTGTGTGTGTGTGTGTGTGTGTGTGTGTGTGTGTGTGTGTGTGTGTGTGTGTGTGAACGTGGAGCTGTGTCAATCCAGTGCTTTTTGTTTGTTTTGTAGGGAGACCTGCAGTCTCAAGCTACCGTCAGGGCCTTAGCACGCCAAGTGTGTGAGCAACTGATTCAGAGTGAGTTCTCAACCCAGCTTTTTTCTCTCTCTCTAGATATTTTTGTCCATACATACTGTTCTCTACAACAATCTCTCATCCGACTCACCCCCAAACCTCTCCGTCCCCTCCCCTCCTCTCTTCCTCCCTCAGGTCACCTGTCTCGCTACAGCTCCATCCTGAACCAGATCCCCAGCCAGTCAGTGTCTGTGAGGACAGTACCGGGACCTCCAGGAGAGCCCGGTCGCAGGGGTCTGCCAGGGCCACAGGGAGAGGGGGGCCCCACAGGCAGACCAGGGTTCCCTGGGACCAACGGACAGGATGGACGACCGGGGGAGAGAGGTACAGTACAGTATTTATACATCATTATAAACCGGGGAGAGAGGTACAGTACAATATTTATACATCATTATAAACTGGGTGGATCGATCCCTGAATGCTGATTGGATGACAGACGTGATATATCAGACCACATACCACGGGTATGACAAAAACATTTTTTTTACTGCTCTAACTATGTTGATAACCAGTTTATAATAGCAAGAAGGCACCTCGGGGGTTTGTGATATATGGCCAATATACCACGGCTAAGGGCTGTGTCCAGGCACTCCACGTTGTGTCGTGCTAAAGAACAGCCCTTAGCCGTGGTATATTGGCCATATACTACACTTCCTCATGCCTTATTGCTTCATTAGAAGCCATTGGATGGCCATAACAAACCAGTATATTACCTTGCTCTATATCCACACCTTAAACTTCAGGGTTGTGAGTTTGATTCCCTGGCCTTCCCATTCACACAGGGTTGTGAGCCACGCCTAACGTGGCTACAGTGTTGGTAGAGGATGACACTTCCAACACCAGGGTTGTGAGTTTGATTCCCTGGCCTGAACCAGTTGGTAGAGGATGACACTTCCAACACCAGGGTTGTGAGTTTGATTCCCTGGCCTGAACCAGTTGGTAGAGGATGACACTTCCAACACCAGGGTTGTGAGTTTGATTCCCTGAATGGGGGACCAGTTGGTAGAGGATAACACTTCCAACGCCAGGGTTGTGAGTTTGATTCCCTGGCCTGAACCAGTTGGTAGAGATGATAACACAGGGTTGTGAGTTTGATTTGGCCAACGCCAGGGTTGTGAGTTTGATTCCCAGGGTTGTGAGTTTGGGGACCAGTTGGTAGAGGATAACACTTCCAACGCCAGGGTTGTGAGTTTGATTCCCTGGCCTGAACCAGTTGGTAGAGGATAACACTTCCAACACCAGGGTTGTGAGTTTGATTCCCTGGCCTGAACCAGTTGGTAGAGGATGACACTTCCAACACCAGGGTTGTGAGTTTGATTGGCCTGAACCAGTTGGTAGGGGACCAGTTGGTAGAGGATAACACTTCCAACGCCAGGGTTGTGAGTTTGATTCCCATGGGGGACCAGTTGGTAGAGGATAACACTTCCAACGCCAGGGTTGTGAGTTTGATTCCCATGGGAGACCAGAAAAAAGTATGGACTCACTACTGTAAGTCACTCAGGATAAGTGTGTCTGGTAAATGACAGAAATGTAAAACACATTTTTAAAAACTTTCCTAGTTGTCTTTTCATGAGCTATAGTGTCCCTGGTCTGTCATTAAAACTGTTGATGGAAGAAACACATCCTGGGTTGGATTGATCCTCCCCTCCTGCCCAGACCAACAGAGCCAGAAACATCCTCATAGCTAGAGATATGACTGAACAATCTGAAACATCCTCATAGCTAGAGATATGACTGACAGGTCTGAAACATCCTCATAGCTAGAGATATTGACTGACCGGTCTGAAACATCCTCATAGCTAGAGATATGACTGACCGGTCTGAAACATCCTCATAGCTAGAGATAGGGTTGTGAGTTTGACTGGGGGACCAGTCTGAAACATCCTCATAGCTAGAGATATGACTGACCAGTCTGGACTCACTACTGTAAGTCAAACATCCTCATAGCTAGAGATATGATCCTCCCCTCCTGCCCAGACCAACAGAGCCAGAAACATCCTCATAGCTAGAGATATGACCAACAGAGCCAGAAACTAGAGATATGACCAACAGAGCCAGAAACATTCTCATAGCTAGAGATTTGACTGACAGGTCTGAAACATCCTCATAGCTAGAGATATGACTGAACAATCTGAAACATCCTCATAGCTAGAGATATGACTGACAGGTCTGAAACATCCTCATAGCTAGAGATATTGACTGACCGGTCTGAAACATCCTCATAGCTAGAGATATGACTGACCGGTCTGAAACATCCTCATAGCTAGAGATATGACTGACCGGTCTGAAACATCCTCATAGCTAGAGATATGACTGACCAGTCTGAAACATCCTCATAGCTAGAGATATGACTGACCAGTCTGAAACATCCTCATAGCTTGAGAAATGACTGACCAATCTGAAACATCCTCATAGCTAGAGATATGACTGACCAGTCTGAAACATCCTCATAGCTAGAGATATGACTGACCAATCTGAAACATCCTCATAGCTAGAGATATGACTGACAGGTCTGAAGCATTCAAATCTATGAAACATAGTTACAGATGGTAGTGGTAGAAAGCTTTATCGTTCCCCGGGGGGGGGGGGGATTGGTTTTGCAGAAGAATCATGTCCATAAAAACAACAGACATATCGCAAGGAACAAACAGGAATATGACAGAATATTACACACAAACAGGAATATGAAAGAATATTACATACATATATGACTATATATTACTCTGTTGGTAACAGCACCACTAACAGAGTGTCAGCCTGGTGTTAAACAGCACCATTAACAGGGTGTCAGCCTGGTGTTAAACAGCACCACTAACAGAGTGTCAGCCTGGTGTTAAACAGCACCATTAACAGTGTCAGCCTGGTGTTAAACAGCACCATTAACAGTGTCAGCCTGGTGTTAAACAGCACCATTAACAGTGTCAGCCTGGTGTTAAACAGCACCATTAACAGTGTCAGCCTGGTGTTAAACAGCACCATTAACAGAGTGTCAGCCTGGTGTTAAACAGCACCATTAACAGGTGTCAGCCTGGTGTTAAACAGCACCATTAACAGGGTGTAAGCCTGGTGTTAAACAGCACCATTAACAGGGTGTCAGCCTGGTGTTAAACAGCACCATTAACAGGGTGTCAGCCTGGTGTTAAACAGCACCATTAACAGTGTCAGCCTGGTGTTAAACAGCACCATTAACAGGGTGTCAGCCTGGTGTTAAACAGCACCATTAACAGAGTGTCAGCCTGGTGTTAAACAGCACCATTAACAGTGTCAGCCTGGTGTTAAACAGCACCATTAACAGTGTCAGCCTGGTGTTAAACAGCACCATTAACAGAGTGTCAGCCTGGTGTTAAACAGCACCATTAACAGGGTGTCAGCCTGGTGTTAAACAGCACCATTAACAGGGTGTAAGCCTGGTGTTAAACAGCACCATTAACAGAGTGTCAGCCTGGTGTTAAACAGCACCATTAACAGAGTGTCAGCCTGGTGTTAAACAGCACCATTAACAGTGTCAGCCTGGTGTTAAACAGCACCATTAACAGAGTGTCAGCCTGGTGTTAAACAGCACCATTAACAGAGTGTCAGCCTGGTGTTAAACAGCACCATTAACAGAGTGTCAGCCTGGTGTTAAACAGCACCACTAACAGAGTGTCAGCCTGGTGTTAAACAGCACCATTAACCACCACTCCTCTGACTCAGCTTGGCAGGACTTGCTAGAGCAGGAGTTTCAGCTTGGCAGGGGATGGTACAGCAGGGAAACCAAGGCATGCTAATGGACTAGGTTGGGCACAGCCACCAGAGGAAAAAGTACTGGCTTATTGAGCACTTAATGCAATGATTGGCAGGGCATAGTACAGGAGGACAGTCTGACTAGATGAAGACCAGGCATAGTAGAGGAGGACAGTCTGACTAGATGAAGACCAGACATAGTAGAGGAGGACAGTCTGACTAGATGAATACCAGACATAGTAGAGGACAGTCTGACTAGATGAAGACCAGACATAGTAGAGGAGGACAGTCTGACTAGATGAAGACCAGACATAGTAGAGGAGGACAGTCTGACTAGATGAAGACCAGACATAGTAGAGGACAGTCTGACTAGATGAAGACCAGACATAGTAGAGGACAGTCTGACTAGATGAAGACCAGACATAGTAGAGGACAGTCTGACTAGATGAAGACCAGACATAGTAGAGGACAGTCTGACTAGATGAAGACCAGACATAGTAGAGGAGGACAGTCTGACTAGATGAAGACCAGACATAGTAGAGGAGGACAGTCTGACTAGATGAAGACCAGACATAGTAGAGGAGGACAGTCTGACTAGATGAAGACCAGACATAGTAGAGGAGGACAGTCTGACTAGATGAAGACCAGACATAGTAGAGGAGGACAGTCTGACTAGATGAAGACCAGACATAGTAGAGGAGGACAGTCTGACTAGATGAAGACCAGACATAGTAGAGGACAGTCTGACTAGATGAAGACCAGACATAGTAGATGAAGACCAGAGGACAGTCTGACTAGATGAAGACCAGACATAGTAGAGAGGACAGTCTGACTAGATGAAGACCAGACATAGTAGAGGACAGTCTGACAGATGAAGACCAGACATAGAGAAGACAGTCTGACTAGATGAAGACCAGACATAGTAGAGGACAGTCTGACTAGATGAAGACCAGACATAGTAGAGGACAGTCTGACTAGATGAAGACCAGACATAGTAGAGGACAGTCTGACTAGATGAAGACCAGACATAGTAGAGGAGGACAGTCTGACTAGATGAAGACCAGACATAGTAGAGGAGGACAGTCTGACTAGATGAAGACCAGACATAGTAGAGGAGGACAGTCTGACTAGATGAAGACCAGACATAGTAGAGGAGGACAGTCTGACTAGATGAAGACCAGACATAGTAGAGGACAGTCTGACTAGATGAAGACCAGACATAGTAGAGGACAGTCTGACTAGATGAAGACCAGACATAGTAGAGGACAGTCTGACGAGATGAAGACCAGACATAGTAGAGGACAGTCTGACTAGATGAAGACCAGGCATAGTAGAGGAAGACAGTCTGACTAGATGAAGACCAGACATAGTAGAGGAGGACAGTCTGACTAGATGAAGACCAGACATAGTAGAGGAGGACAGTCTGACTAGATGAAGACCAGACATAGTAGAGGACAGTCTGACTAGATGAAGACCAGACATAGTAGAGGACAGTCTGACTAGATGAAGACCAGACATAGTAGAGGACAGTCTGACTAGATGAAGACCAGACATAGTAGATGAGGACAGTCTGACTAGATGAAGACCAGACATAGTAGAGGAGGACAGTCTGACTAGATGAAGACCAGACATAGTAGAGGACAGACTGACTAGATGAAGACCAGACATAGTAGAGGAGGACAGTCTGACTAGATGAAGACCAGACATAGTAGATGAGGACAGTCTGACTAGATGAAGACCAGACATAGTAGAGGACAGTCTGACTAGATGAAGACCAGACATAGTAGAGGACAGTCTGACTAGATGAAGACCAGACATAGTAGAGGAGGACAGTCTGACTAGATGAAGACCAGACATAGTAGAGGACAGTCTGACGAGATGAAGACCAGACATAGTAGAGGACAGTCTGACTAGATGAAGACCAGACATAGTAGAGGAGGACAGTCTGACTAGATGAAGACCAGACATAGTAGAGGAGGACAGTCTGACTAGATGAAGACCAGACATAGTAGAGGACAGTCTGACTAGATGAAGACCAGACATAGTAGAGGAGGACAGTCTGACTAGATGAAGACCAGACATAGTAGAGGAGGACAGTCTGACTAGATGAAGACCAGCATAGTAGATGAAGACCAGACATAGTAGAGGACAGTCTGACTAGATGAAGACCAGACATAGTAGAGGACAGTCTGACTAGATGAAGACCAGACATAGTAGAGGACAGTCTGACTAGATGAAGACCAGGCATAGTAGAGGACAGTCTGACTAGATGAAGACCAGACATAGTAGAGGACAATCTGACTAGATGAAGACCAGACATAGTAGAGGACAGTGACTAGATGAAGACCAGACATAGTAGAGGAGGACAGTCTGACTAGATGAAGACCAGACATAGTAGAGGAGGACAGTCTGACTAGATGAAGACCAGACATAGTAGAGGAGGACAGTCTGACTAGATGAAGACCAGACATAGTAGAGGACAATCTGACTAGATGAAGACCAGACATAGTAGAGGACAGTGACTAGATGAAGACCAGACATAGTAGAGGAGGACAGTCTGACTAGTTGAAGACCAGACATAGTAGAGGAGGACAGTCTGACTAGATGAAGACCAGGCATAGTAGAGGAAGACAGTCTGACTAGATGAAGACCAGACATAGTAGAGGACAGTCTGACTAGATGAAGACCAGACATAGTAGAGGAGGACAGTCTGACTAGATGAAGACCAGACATAGTAGAGGACAGTCTGACTAGATGAAGACCAGACAGTCTGACTGAAGACCAGACATAGTGAGTCTGACAGATGAAGACCAGACATAGTAGAGGAGGACAGTCTGACTAGATGAAGACCAGAAGATGAAGACCAGACATAGTCACTAGATGAAGACTAGATAGTAGATGAAGACCAGAGGACAGTCTGACTAGATGAAGACAGACTGAGTCTGACTAGATGAAGACCAGACATAGTAGAGGACAGTCTGACTAGATGAAGACCAGACATAGTAGAGGACAGTCTGACTAGATGAAGACCAGTAGAAGGACAGTCTGACAGATGAAGACCAGACATAGTAGAGGGACAGTCTGACTAGATGAAGACCAGACATAGTAGAGGACAGTCTGACTAGATGAAGACCAGACATAGTAGAGGACAGTCTGACTAGATGAAGACCAGACATAGTAGAGGACAGTCTGACTAGATGAAGACCAGACATAGTAGAGGACAGTCTGACTAGATGAAGACCAGACAGAGGACAGTCTGACTAGATGAAGACCAGACATAGATGACAGACCAGACAGTCTGACTAGATGAAGACCAGACATAGTAGACAGTCTGACTAGATGAAGACCAGACAGTCTGACTAGATGAAGACCAGACATAGTAGAGGACAGTCTGACTAGATGAAGACCAGACATAGTAGAGACTGATAGATGAAGACCAGACATAGTAGAGGACAGTCTGACTAGATGAAGACCAGACATAGTAGAGGACAGTCTGACTAGATGAAGACCAGACATAGTAGAGAGGACAGTCTGACTAGATGAAGACCAGACATAGTAGAGGAGGACAGTCTGACTAGATGAAGACCAGACATAGTAGAGAGGACAGTCTGACTAGATGAAGACCAGACATAGTAGAGGGACAGTAGTAGAAGACAGACTGACTAGATGAAGACCAGACATAGTAGAGGAGGACAGTCTGACTAGATGAAGACCAGACATAGTAGAGGACAGTCTGACTAGATGAAGACCAGTGTACTGGGTATCAGAGAGGAACTATGAAGACCAGAATGTGAGACAGTTGCATGAGGACATGGTGACTTTCTGTTAAGGTCAAGGTCATATGTACTGTGTGTGTCGTCTGTCCTCAGGTCTCCCAGGAGAGAAGGGGGAGAGGGGAGTCAAGGTGTGGGGACACAGGGCCCCAGAGGTCCCCCAGGACCACCAGGTAAGGACCCTTACATCCTTTCATCACTCCTCTCTTCTCCTCCCATCACACTCCTCCCTCTCATCCTTCCATCTTACAGAATCACAATCAGAGTGTATACTAATCCACATGTAGTATGTAGAGACAGTTTAAACTAATCCACATGTAGTATGTAGAGACAGTTTATACTAATCCACATGCAGTATGTAGAGACAGTTTATACTAATCCACATGCAGTATGTAGAGACAGTTTATACTAATCCACATGTAGTATGTAGAGACAGTTTATACTAATCCACATGTAGTATGTAGAGACAGTTTAAACTAATCCACATGTAGTATGTAGAGACAGTTTATACTAACCAGACATGCAGTATGTAGAGACAGTTTAGATAATCCACATGCAGTATGTAGATGAACAGTTTATACTAATCCACTAGATGAAGACCATGTAGGACAGTATGTGGAGACAGTTTATACTAATAAACATGTAGAGGAGGACAGTATGTAGAGACAGTTTATACTAATCACATGACCAGACATAGTAGAGGACAGTATACTATGAAGACCACTGTGTACACTTACTTCTACTCAGACATGTCATCCTCCCTTCACCCCCTCATCTTCCATCTGTACTGACTAGATGAAGACCCTCATCCCCCCTCACCTTCCATCTTACTTCTCCTCATCCTCCCTTCACCCCCTCACAGTCTCTTCCATCTTACTTCTCCTCATCCCCTCCCTTCATCCCCCTCACCTTCCATCTTACTTCTCCTCACAGTCTGACTAGATCCTCCCTTCATCCCCCTCACCTTCCATCTTACTTCTCCTCATCCTCCCTTCACCCCCTCACCTTCCATCTTACTTCTCCTCATCCTTCCCTTCACCCCCCACCTTCCATCTTACTTCTCCTCATCCTCCAGTTTCATCCTAGGAGAATGTGAGAACTCATCTTCCATCTTACTTCTCCTCGTCATCCTCCCTTCACCCCCCTCACCTTCCACCACTCCTCCTCATCATCCTCCCTTCACCCCCCTCTCACCTTCCATCTTACTTCTCCTCGTCATCCTCCCTTCATGTAGAGACAGTTTAAACCCCCTCACTTTCCATCTTACTTCTCCTCGTCATCCTCCCTTCTAATCCCCCCCTCACCTTCCACCTTACTTCTCCCTCGTCATCCTCCCCCCCCACATGTAGTATGTGGAGACAGTTTATACTAATAAACCCCCACCTTCCATCTTACTTCTCCTCGTCATCCTCCCTTCACCCCCCCTCATCTTACTTCTCCTCATCCTCCCTTCATCCCCACCCCCCTCATCTTCATCATCTTATCCTCCCTTCATCCCCCTCTTCCATCTTACTTCTCCTCATCCTCCCTTCATCACCTTCCTCCCTTCACCCCCTCACCTTCCATCTTACTTCTCCTCGTCATCCTCCCTTCACCCCCTTCACCTTCCATCTTACTTCTCCTCATCCATCCTCCTTCTTCCCCCTCACCTTCCATCTTACTTCTCCTCGTCATCCTCCCTTCACCCCCTCACCTTCCACCTTACTTCTCCTCATCATCCTCCCTTCACCCCCTTCACCTTCCATCTTACTTCTCCTCGTCATCCTCCCTTCACCCCCCTCACCTTCCATCTTACTTCTCCTCGTCATCCTCCCTTCACCCCCCTCACCTTCCACCTTACTTCTCCTCGTCATCCTCCCCCACCCCCCACCTTCCATCTTACTTCTCCCTCATCCTCCCTTCATCCCCCCTCACCTTCCATCTTACTTCTCCTCGTCATCCTCCCTTCACCCCCTCACCTTCCATCTTACTTCTCCTCGTCATCCTCCCTTCACCCCCTCCCTCACCTTCCACCTTACTTCTCGTCATCATCCTCCCTTCACCCCCCTCACCTTCCATCTTACTTCTCCTCTCATCCTCTTCACCCCCTCACCTTCCACCTTACTTCTCCTCGTCATCCTCCCTTCACCCCCCTCACCTTCCATCTTACTTCTCCTCGTCATCCTCCCTTCACCCCCTCACCTTCCATCTTACTTCTCCTCGTCATCCTCCCTTCACCCCCTCACCTTCCATCTTACTTCTCCTCGTCATCCTCCCTTCACCCCCTCACCTTCCACCTTACCCCCTCACCTTCCACCTTCCACTTCTTCTCCTCGTCATCCTCCCTTCACCCCCCTCACCTTCCATCTTACTTCTCCTCGTCATCCTCCCTTCACCCCCCTCACCTTCCACCTTACTTCTCCTCGTCATCCTCCCTTCATCCTCCCTTCACCCCCTCACCTTCCATCTTACTTCTCTCGTCATCCTCCCTTCACCCCCCTCACCTTCCATCTTACTTCTCCTCGTCATCCTCACTTCACCCCCTCACCTTCCACCTTACTTCTCCTCGTCATCCTCCCTTCACCCCCCTCACCTTCCATCTTACTTCTCCTCGTCATCCTCCTTCACCCCCCTCACCTTCCATCTTACTTCTCCTCGTCATCCTCCCTTCACCCCCTCACCTTCCATCTTACTTCTCCTCGTCATCCTCCCCTCACCCCCCTCACCTTCCACCTTACTTCTCCTCGTCATCCTCCCTTCACCCCCCTCACCTTCCATCTTACTTCTCCTCGTCATCCTCCCTTCACCCCCTCACCTTCCATCTTACTTCTCCTCGTCATCCTCCCTCACCCCCTCACCTTCCACCTTACTTCTCCTCTCATCCTCCCTTCATCCCCCTCACCTTCCATCTTACTTCTCCTCGTCATCCTCCCCTCACCCCCCCCACTCATCTTCCCTCCACAATCCTCCCTCCAGCATTTAGAAATCCCAGATAATACATGTGTGGATATGCATCCCATTCACTACCAGCTTATACAGACAATCCAACACTATAATGAGAGGTGTTTCTAGGACAGGTTGGGTTTCATGGGACACTAACGGCTGACACACTTTAATGAAAACATGTCAATCAAAGGCCCCACTATTTTGTTGATTGAGAACTCTTGTGTATTCAGACCACACTGTGACTGCAGTGAAATTCCTCTTACTAGGGATTTTCTGTAAAGAAAACAACGTTTGAAACTTTTAATAACATCAGAAAAATCCTCATGTGTTTTGGATTTAAAGTTGATCTGTCTTGGATTGCTGTCTATAATGTCGAACAGATGTTTGGACAATATTTTTGGGAGAAACAAACCCTTTGTATTGATTCTTCTTTGTACACTACAATTTTTTAAATCAGAAAACCAATACAGGACAATGCATCTGATTGTTGTTTAATCGATTCTCGACTCTGAAATATATAAATGACAAAACAACGTGTCTGAAAGTTCACGATGAAACATCAGGAGACTGTGGTTCCTGGCATGGGGTTTTACTACTGGAATGGAAATCAGGGAGGATATTTTTAGATCCAGAAGAACAGAACTCTGTAGATGAGGATTCCACTCATATCTCACTGAGCACCACAACGCCTCAGATTGTTGCCATGTCAGCAGACATTGGAATGTGTGTTCATGGATGGAACTGGGACTGGGCTTCTGTAGTTAAACTGGGACTGGGGCTGGGCTTCTGTAGTTAAACTGGGACTGGGACTGGGCTTCTGTAGTTAAACTGGGCTTCTGTAGTTAAACTGGGACTGGGACTGGGCTTCTGTAGTTAAACTGGGCTTCTGTAGTTAAACTGGGACTGGGGCTGGGCTTCTGTAGTCAAACTGGGCTTCTGTAGTCAAACTGGACTGGGACTGGGCTTCTGTAGTCAAACTGGGCTTCTGTAGTCAAACTGGACTGGGACTGGGGTTGGGCTTCTGTAGTCAAACTGGGCTTCTGTAGTCAAAAACTGGGCTTCTGTAGTCAAACTGGACTGGGACTGGGCTTCTGTAGTCAAACTGGGCTGGGACTGGGCTTCTGTAGTCAAACTGGGCTTCTGTAGTCAAACTGGGCTGGGACTGGGCTTCTGTAGTCAAACTGGGGCTGAGACTGGGCTTCTGTTGTCAAACTGGACTGGGACTGGGCTTCTGTAGTCAAACTGGGCTTATGTAGTCAAACTGGGCTGGGACTGGGCTTCTGTAGTCAAACTGGGGCTGAGACTGACTGGGCTGGACTGCTGTAGTCAAACTGGACTGGGACTGGACTGCTGTAGTCAAACTGGACTGGGACTGGACTGCTGTAGTCAAACTAGACTGCTGTAGGGACTGGGACTGGACTGCTGTAGTCAAACTGGGACTGGACTGCTGTAGTCAAACTGGACTGGGACTGGACTGCTGTAGTCAAACTGGACTGCTGTAGTCAAACTGGACTGGGACTGGACTGCTGTAGTCAAACTGGACTGGGACTGGACTGCTGTAGTCAAACTGGGGCTGGGACTGGACTGCTGTAGTCAAACTAGACTGGGACTGGACTGCTGTAGTCAAACTGGGCTGCTGTAGTCAAACTGGACTGGGACTGGACTGCTGTAGTCAAACTGGACTGGGACTGGACTGCTGTAGTCAAACTGGGCTGCTGTAGTCAAACTAGACTGCTGTAGTCAAACTAGACTGGGACTGGACTGCTGTAGTCAATCTGGACTGCTGTAGTCAAACTAGACTGGGACTGGACTGCTGTAGTCAAACTGGTCTGGGACTGCTGTAGTCAAACTAGACTGGGACTGGACTGCTGTAGTCAAACTGGGCTGCTGTAGTCAAACTGGACTGGGACTGGACTGCTGTAGTCAAACTGGACTGGAACTGGACTGCTGTAGTCAAACTGGACTGCTGTAGTCAAACTGGGCTGCTGTAGTCAAACTGGACTGGGACTGGACTGCTGTAGTCAAACTGGACTGGGACTGGACTGCTGTAGTCAAACTGGGCTGGGACTGGACTGCTGTAGTCAAACTGGGCTGCTGTAGTCAAACTGGACTGCTGTAGTCAAACTGGACTGGGACTGGACTGCTGTAGTCAAACTGGACTGGGACTGGACTGTAGTCAAACTGGACTGGGACTGACTGGGCTTCTGTAGTCAAACTGGGCTTCTGTAGTCAAACTGGGCTGGGACTGGACTGCTGTAGTCAAACTGGACTGGGACTGGACTGCTGTAGTCAAACTGGACTGGGACTGGACTGCTGTAGTCAAACTAGACTGACTGCTTAGTCAAACTGGGCTGGACTGTAGTCAAACTGGACTGGGACTGGACTGCTGTAGTCAAACTGGGCTGCTGTAGTCAAACTAGAACTGTAGGACTGGGACTGGACTGCTGTAGTCAAACTGGGCTGCTGTAGTCAAACTAGACTGGGACTGGACTGCTGTAGTCACTGGTCTGGGACTGCTGTAGTCAAACTAGACTGGGACTGGACTGCTGTAGTCAAACTGGGCTGCTGAGTCAAACTGACTGGGACTGGACTGCTGTAGTCAAACTGGACTGGAACTGGGCTGCTGTAGTCAAACTGGGCTGCTGTAGTCAAACTGGACTGGGACTGGACTGCTGTAGTCAAACTGGACTGGGACTGGACTGCTGTAGTCAAACTGGGACTGGACTGCTGTAGTCAAACTGGGCTGGGACTGGACTGCTGTAGTCAAACTGGGCTGGGACTGGACTGCTGTAGTCAAACTGGACTGGGACTGGACTGCTGTAGTCAAACTGGGCTGGGACTGGACTGCTGTAGTCAAACTGGGACTGCTGTAGTCAAACTGGGCTGGGACTGGACTGCTGTAGTCAAACTGGACTGGGACTGGACTGCTGTAGTCAAACAACTGCTGGACTGGGACTAGACTGCTGTAGTCAAACTGGTCTGGGACTGGACTGCTGTAGTCATACTGGACTGGGACTGGACTGCTGTAGTCAAACTGGGCTGGGACTGGACTGCTGTAGTCAAACTGGGCTGCTGTAGTCAAACTGGGCTGCTGTAGTCAAACTGGACTGGGACTGGACTGCTGTAGTCAAACTGAACTGGGCTGAAGGACAGGCTTCTGTAGTGGTAACTTCAACAGAAGTAGGATAATAACTGTCTGATCTTGGTTCAGGGCATTATTCTGAGGGAACCCACACATATATATACACACTGCCTGCAGTCTGGCCACTCAACTGACTATTTTACATCCTACTTCGTCATTGCAGAAGTAACAAGGGGGACGATTCATAAAACATAGTTTTCATTATTTTATCTCTACAGTTTCTCTACATGGTCGGCCGTAGCAACAGACTGGTTTTTGGTGTGTAATTTGTCCCCTTGTAGGTCCTGTTACTAACTGTGTATCTTGCCTCCACAGGTCTTCTAGGGGAGGGGCGTACAGGCAGCCAAGGCCCCGCCGGTAGACCAGGCAGCCAGGGTACCCCAGGGCGACCAGGCACCCCTGGATCCACGGGCCCTGCTGGTGCTGCTGGGTACTGCGACCAGAACTCCTGTTTGGGCTACAACGTTGGAGGTAACCGCCATCAGAACACATAGATATCCCTATCTATAAGTTCTGGATACTGTAGGACTGAGATTACTAGGAGGAACTGGGTTTTATACCACAGTAAATCTGATGGATACTGTGTACGGTTATGCACTGAGTGCACAAAACATTAAGAACACCTTCCTAATATTGATTTTGCCCTCAGAACAGCCTCAATTCGTCAGGGCATGGACACTACAAGGTGTCGAAAGCGTTCCACAGGGATGCTGGCCCATGTTAACTCCATTGTTTCCCACAGTTGTGGCAAGTTACCCCGTTCAAAGGCACTTAAATGTCTTTCCCATTCACCCTCTGAAGGACACACATATATACAAAACGTCTCAATTGTCTCAAGGCTTAAAAATCCTTATTTAACCCGTCTCCTCCCCTTCATCTACACTGATTTTGAAGTGGATTTAACAAAGTGACATCAGTAAGGGATCATATCTTTCACCTGGATTCACATGGTCAGTCTGTGTCATGGAAAGAGCAGCTGTTCTTAATGTTTGTACACTCAGTGTATATTATTCCTGAATTCAATCAAAACAGAAATGTAGAAAGAGAGAGTAACAGTAAGTGCTGTGTGTGTCAGATCTAAAGCCTTCTCTTCACGGTCCGTTGCAGGAGAGTCCTGTCCTTCCAGTCAGCTGATGTTTTGACTCAGTATTTTGAAGGGACCCAGTGGTTAGTTAGTGTTATTTTCATTAGATGAAATGAAAGACGCTTGACGATGTTTATTGCAGATCATTTCAGGACATGACTTTAAACAATTGTCCTCAGTGACTAACTAACTGGGACTGGTAAATCGTACAGAGATTGACATTGTAATTGTCCCTATAAATTTCATAAGGTATTTTAGAGCTGAAATGTTATGCCGTATGTTCTCGTGACTCATTTTATACACACTATGAATGTTTAATATGAGTGACCGTGTCCTAAGTTTATTTTATTTAACTAGGCAAGTCAGTTCAGAACAAATTCTTATTTATAAATGACGGCCTACCCCTTTGCCAAACCCGCCCTATGGGACTCCTAAATCACACCCAGATGTGACACAGCCTGGATTCAAACCAGGGACTGTAGTGACGCCTCTTGCACTGAGATGCAGTGCCTTAGACCCTTGAGAGCCCCCTTTGGGCCTGCTTTTGACTGGTTATTACTTCACTGCTAACCTAAAAGGATATTAACACGTAGACCATTATGCTATAGCTGTTTGGATTGAATTCAGGCAGGGTATTATTTGACATTGAACAATTGGTTCATTCCCACAGATGTGGTTACACATGTGGTTGAATCACTTTAAGATGGGAGTGCCTCTCACAGCGATGTGTGGTGCACTTTGACCTAGAATGTTTCACCACAACTTGTGCATGTCTGACCCGGACCCATTCGCTGTCTGAGTTACTACACTGTATCTTGTGCATGTCTGACCCTGACCCATGACCCGGACCCATTCGCTGTCTGAGTTACTGTAAGTACACTGGATGTACAACCATGTATCCTGTGTGACTCTCATTTCACTGTTGTACATCTTTATCACATTTTCTTACATTAAGAAAGAGAAATAAAGATGACAGCACTATGTTTGTGCCTGTCTGCTTTCAGAGCTCTGATGAGCAGCTGCCATAACACAGCAGTCTGAGTCAGAGATACTGACTAGCACAACCACTAGTGGGTCCACGTTGGTGTTATGTGGTCTGGTATCTGTACTGACGTAAGGTGTTTCTCTGTGTCTCTGTCTGTCTCCTCTGTTCTGGTTCTAACTCAAGGAGGACAGGAACAGGAATATGAGAATGACTACTGAGCAACATTCTCTTAGTTCCAGACACCCTCTCCTCTCCTACCTCCCTCCCTCTCCTCTCCCATCATAAAGAGACCATCAGATACCCTCTCCTACCTTCCTCCCTCCCCTCCTCCCTTCTGCCGCACAAAAATAGACCATCAGACACACACTCCTCCCTCCCCTCCTCCCTTCCTACCTCCCTCGCTTCCTTCTGCCGCACAAAAATAGACCATCAGACACTGTCTCCTCCCTCCCCTCCTCCCTCCCATCTTCCTCATAAAAAGAGTCCATCAGCCACCCTCTCCTCTCCCCTCATAAAGAGTCCATCAGCCACCCTCTCCTCTCCACTCCCCTCATAAAGAGACCATCAGCCACCCTCTCCCCTCCTCTCCCTCATAAAGAGACCATCAGCCACTCTCTCTCATAAAGGACCATCAGCCACCCTCTCCTCTCCTCATAAAGAGACCATCAGCCACCCTCTCCTCTCCTCTCATAAAGAGACCATCAGCCACCCTCTCCTCTCCTCTCCCTACATAAAGAGACCATCAGCCAACCTCTCCCCTCCACTCCTCTCATAAAGAGACCATCAGCCACTCTCTCCTCTCCCCTCATAAAGAGACCATCAGCCACTCTCTCCTCTCCTCATAAAGAGACCATCAGCCACCCTCTCCTCTCCCCTCATAAAGAGACCATCAGCCACCCTCTCCTCTCCCCACAGAAAGAGACCATCAGCCACTCTCTCCTCTCCTCTCCCCACATGGAGACCATCAGCCACCCTCTCCCCTCCCCACATAAAGAGACCATCAGCCACCCTCTCCCTCTCCTCACATGGAGACCATCAGCCACCCTCTCCCCTCCCCACATAGAGACCATCAGCCACCCTCTCCCTCCCCACATAAAGAGACCATCAGCCACCCCCTCTCCTCCATGGAGACCATCAGCCACCCTCTCCCATAACATAAATAGACCATCAGCCACCCTCTCCTCTCCCCACATAAAGAGACCATCAGCCACCCTCTCCCCTCCCCACATAAAGAGACCATCAGCCACCCTCTCCCTCCCCACATGGAGACCATCAGCCACCCTCTCCTCTCCCCTCATAAAGAGACCATCAGCCACCCTCTCCTCTCCCCACAGAAAGAGACCATCAGCCACCCTCTCCCCTCCCCACAGAAAGAGACCATCAGCCACCCTCTCCCCTCCCCACAGAAAGAGACCATCAGCCACCCCTCCCCTCCCATACAGAAAGAGACCCTCAGCCACCCTCTCCCGTCCCCTCATAAAGAGACCCTCAGCCACCCTCTCCTCTACTCTCCCCTCCCCACAGAAAGAGACCCTCAGCCACCCTCTCCTCTCCCCACAGAAAGAGACCATCAGCCACCCTCTCCTCTCCCCACAGAAAGAGACCATCAGCCACCCTCTCCTCTCCCCTCATAAAGAGACCCTCAGCCACCCTCCCTCTCCTCTCCCCACATAAAGAGACCATCAGCCACCCTCTCCTCTCCTCTCCCCACAGAAAGAGACCATCAGCCACCCTCTCCTCTCCCCACAGAAAGAGACCATCAGCCACCCTCTCCCCCTCCCCACAGAAAGAGACCATCAGCCACCCCTTCTCTCCTCTCCCCACATAAAGAGACCATCAGCCACCCTCTCCTCTCCCCTCAGAGACCATCAGCCAGAACCCTCTCCCCTCCCCACATAAAGAGACCATCAGCCACCCTCTCCTCTCTCCTCTCCCCACAGAAGAGACCATCAGCCACCCTCTCCTCTCCCCACAGAAAGAGACCCTCAGCCACCCTCTCCTCTCCCCTCATAAAGAGACCCTCAGCCCTCCCCCCACATAAAGAGACCCTCAGCCACCCTCTCCTCTACCCACAGAAAGAGACCCTCAGCCACCCTCTCCTCTCCCCTCATAAAGAGACCCTCAGCCACCCTCTCCCTCCCCTCATAGAGACCCCAGCCACCCTCTCCTCTACTCTCCCTCCCCACAGAAAGAGACCATCAGCCACCCTCCCCTCCCCACAGAAAGAGACCCTCAGCCACCCTCTCCTCTCCCCACAGAAAGAGACCCTCAGCCACCCTCTCCTCTCCTCTCCCCACAGAAAGAGACCATCAGCCACCCTCTCCTCTCCCCACATAAAGAGACCATCAGCCACCCTCTTCTCCTCTCCCCACATAAAGAGACCATCAGCCCCTTCTCTCCTCTCCCCACATAAAGAGACCATCAGCCACCCTCTCCTCTCCCCTCAGAGACCATCAGCCACCCTCTCCCTCCCCACATAAAGAGACCATCAGCCACCCTCTCCTCTCCTCTCCCCACATAAAGAGACCATCAGCCACCCTCTCTCCTCTCCCCACAGAAAGAGACCATCAGCCACCCTCTCCTCTCCCCACAGAAAGAGACCCCTCATAAAGAGACCCTCAGCCACCCCCTCCCCACATAAAGAGACCCTCAGCCACCCTCTCCTCTACCCACAGAAAGAGACCCTCAGCCACCCTCTCCTCTCCCCTCATAAAGAGACTCTCAGCCACCCTCTCCTCTCCCCTCATAGAGACCCTCAGCCACCCTCTCCTCTCCCCTCATAAAGAGACCATCAGCCACCCTCTCCCCTCCCCACAGAAAGAGACCCTCAGCCACCCCTCCCTCTCCCCTCATAAAGAGACCATCAGCCACCCTCTCCTCTCCCTCAGAGAGAGACCCTCAGCCACCCCTCCTCTCCCCTCATAAAGAGACCATCAGCCACCCTCTCCCTCCCTCATAAAGAGACCATCAGCCACCCTCTCCCCTTCCCACAGAAAGAGACCCTCAGCCACCCTCTCCTCTCCTATCCCCTCATAAAGAGACCATCAGCCACCCTCTCCCCTTCCCACAGAAAGAGACCCTCAGCCACCCTCTCCTCTACCCACATAGAGACCCTCAGCCACCCTCTCCTCTCCCCTCATAAAGAGACCATCAGCCACCCTCTCCTCTACCCACATAGAGACCCTCAGCCACCCTCTCCCCTCATAAAGAGACCATCAGCCACCCTCTCCTCTCCCCTCATAAAGAGACCATCAGCCACCCTCTCCTCTACCCACATAGAGACCCTCAGCCACCCTCTCCTCTACCCACATAGAGACCCTCAGCCACCCCCTCTCCTCTACCCACATAGAGACCCTCAGCCACCCTCTCCTCTACCCACATAGAGACCCTCAGCCACCCTCTCCTCTACCCACATAGAGACCCCTCAGCCACCCTCTCCTCTACCCACATAGAGACCCTCAGCCACCCTCTCTGTGCCACTCTCCCATCTTTTCTTCCCCACATAGAGACTATCACTACCCTCCTCCCTTCACCCCTCACTACCTCTTGAGATCACCACCGCCGTTTTGAAACAATCGCTTCAGTCTTCATCTATCTCTGCCTGTCATCAGATATTGTGTGTTGATCTTGCTAACCTCGCTTCACATCACCCCGCTTGGAAAACGACCCATCTGGATTTTTATAAAAGACATGAATCAGAAGATATTGTTTCCTAGACAATGCTTTTCTCCAGCCGGCCACCAGCCCCCATCTTCCTTCCTCCCTGTGTGTGTATCTTCTCTCTCCTGATCAAGGTATCCTTGTGAATGACAAATACTAATCAGACTCCCACTGGTGTGGCTCACCCTCTCTCTTATACAGCCACGGCTACACACTGTTCTTCTTTCTCACTGCAGTAATGTTGTGCCTGTGGCTCTCTGTCTGCTTTCTCCTGTACGTCATTCTGCTAACCCAGATGCTACCCCGGGCAACAAGCTAACAACCCCAGACAACAAGCTAACAACCCCGGGCAACAAGCTAACAACCCCAGACAACAAGCTAACAACCCCAGACAACAAGCTAACAACCCCAGACAACAAGCTAACTTAGCGGTGGTGGTTTAGAAAGAGGTTGCTAGGTTGCTACACCCCATTGATCCAGATGTTCCCCACCATAGTACAACAACTCCCCCACACCAACTACCAAAACTATCACCCCACTGGCCGTTATGACCCCCGTGGAAATTACAACAACGATGATGAAGACGATGAGGAAGATGAGGAAGAGGACCCATTCGCTGGGTATAGAGGCTACCCATCTCAGTACTACCAGCCCAATTACCCTCACCCCCCTGCACGCCCTGCACCCCAATCCCACTCCCAGGACACTGAGCTAAGGTCCCCAGGGATAATGATGAGCCGTTTCTCCAGAGACGTGGTCACACAGAGAAGAGCCACCGCTAATACAGCCCAGACAGGACAGACAGACCAGACTGGACAGAGGAGCGAAGCTGCAGCAGATACTGAAGTGGAGGTGATTGGAGAAGTCCAGACAGGACAGACTGGACAGAGAGACCAGATTGGACAGAGGAGCAATGTTGCAGTAGATACTGAAGGAGAGGTGGAGGTGATTGGAGAAGTCCAGACAGGACAGACTGGACAGAGAGACCAGATTGGACAGAGGAGCTATGTTGCAGTAGATACTGAAGGAGAGGTGGAGGTGATTGGAGAAGTCCAGACTGGACCATGTTGCAGTAGATACTGAAGGAGAGGTGGAGGTGATTGGAGAAGTCCAGACTGGACAGAGGAGCGATGTTGCAGTAGATACTGAAGGAGAGGTGGAGGTGATTGGAGAAGTCCAGACTGGACAGAGGAGCGATGTTGCAGCAGATACTGAAGGAGAGGTGGAGGTGATTGGAGAAGTCCAGACTGGACAGAGGAGCGATGTTGCAGTAGATACTGAAGGAGAGGTGGAGGTGATTGGAGAAGTCCAGACTGGACAGACAGTCCAACCACCTCTCTATGTCCCTGTGGGTTGATGAAGATGTCAAAAATATGTTCGGTATGCGTCAGTTGCCCCCTGTGTCGCTAGCCAGGGTCTCCTGTATGCTATTCCTGTATGAGAGCGCTGTCAGATTAGGATATACCCCAAAAGTGCCTGATTTCTGTAAATGCTGGTGTGTGGGATGTAGGGGGACTGAGGAAGACAAGCTATCCCCAGTGATGTACATTAAAATCACTTACCTTTCTAGTGAAGTTGCATGCAGCCTTTCAGCCAGCGCATTGAGGATGACTGGACTGTGTCTTTTGGGTTGATGTGTCATAAAGTCAAACGTCTTTTTGTAATTTGAGATTATAAACGGATGACATTTGAACAGTCTGTCAGCTCTTTATAACCATGTGTCATTTACATTATAGTGCTTCCATGTTGACTTTACCCTCAGTCTTTAAGTTGTCAAGCCAGTTCTCACAATGATTTTTCAGTATTTGTGTACAGTGTCCTCTCTTCTTGATTTAATATGATACATTGTGACCTCTGTTGAAGCAGCCTCCCCCCCCCCATTGTTATTGTACGATGAGGAATTTGTTTTTTAAGTATGCCTAAACATTAAGGAACCAAACTTTAACCACTGTCCTATCAAAGAAAACTACAGCTATTGTAAGACTCTCAAGCGTTCTTGTCCAATCGTACCGTTATCACATTGTTCATTGACATGGACTTGTCCGACTGAGTGTTAGTTTCACTTACTCTCGTCACAGGCAACGACAGAGAAGGTGCTGGAATCACTTGTGATGAGCTCCACAAATCTGAAGTTTAATGTTTTTCTTATTGCCTTTCCCAATTTGTTGTTGTTGTTGTTGTTGTTATTATGATGATTATGCAACGTGGTGCCCGTCCACTGTGAGGAGAGTGTTGAATATAGTTAGGCCTGTGGTCTAATTTGTGTTTTTGGACAGAAATGAAATTACGAATGTAGAACTAACAGGTACCAGTGAAATGTCTCATCAGACCACGCCACCAAACCTTTGAAACTGATTTAGGAAGTTATTTATTTATACTTTATTATTTGTTTTATAACCAATAAAACTGTAATTCAACAGTGTTCTGTAGCTCGGTGTTTGATTAGTAGGGTCTGTTAGAACTAGGTATAAGTTCTGTTGTCTGATTGACATGTGCCTCCTTGTCCATTACGGGTAGGGCCTGTGAGAACTAGGTATAAGTCAGTGGCGGTTGGTGCCGTTGAAGATGAGGGAGGACCATTTATTTTCTCATGAGCACAGCCTTATTTCTATTACAGCATATTGGATGACTGTCATTCATAATCCATTTACCCAGTTCAATATAACAGTGACAGGTTTAGGCCCCTACATGATACTCTAATTGTTCCTATACCCATCATGAGGTTGCTACAACCTAGACTATGAATTAAAGATTACAATGTAGGTGCACACAGGTCGAGAGAAAATGTTTGGACAGACAGTGACACGTTCATTACCTCCTTCAACACTCTTGCCTGCATCTAGCTGATCTAGGGTTTAATCATTAGTCCAACAGTTGCAAACAAGAGTTTTTATTGGACAAATTCAGGTATGTTTATCCCCATTTCGTTCCGTTTAAGAAAAACGTTTTTCCCCAACAGAATCAGTGGAATGAACACACCTACTGTTCACATGTAAACACAGGTCACATTCATAGCAGCCACGTTGTATTCTTTCTCATGTCTACGCTCTCTCCTCCTCTCACCTTTTCCCTTCGTTTGGACTTGCAATGCACAACACATCAACTGTATATGACCAGGCAAAAAAAACAACTTTCCAATCCAAACCATGTCATAACTGCTACACACAGCCTACATCGTTGCCACGGTATTATCCAAAGTACCGTCCTAGTAAACAAAGCCAATATAACTATTAGTAACGCGTTAGTAAACCTGCTACAATCATGCAGTAACTTTACAGTCAGTTAGCAGTTACACCGGCGGGACCCGCTGGCGATACATTTGTAAAACCAAAAGTTTACTTTGACTTGGAAGAGTTCCAGTGTTGTGTTGGGTAGTCATAGCCAGCTAGCTAACATAGCATCCCTCTGTCATAGCCAGCTAGCTAACATAGCATCCCTCTGTCATAGCCAGCTAGCTAACTTAGCATCCCTCTGTTATAGCCAGCTAGCTAACATAGCATCCCTCTGTCATAGCCAGCTAGCTAACATAGCATCCCTCTGTTTGAGTAGGCTAAACTAGCTACCTGCATTTGCTAGCAAGTAAGTGAAACTGAAAAACACTCGCTCTCTTGCTTCTCCTTCATTTTGGAAGAAATTAATTTGTTCAACACTGTTCAACTATTGTCTTTCTCTCTCTTTGAGTCAACTACTCGCCATATTTTATGCACTGCAGTGCTAACTATCTGTAGCTTATGCTTTCAGAACTAGATTTATTCTCTGATCCTTTGATTGGGTGGACAACATGTCAGTTCATCCTGCAAGATAGGTTTGAGGACGTCCTCTGAAAGTTGTCATAATTGCTGTGTAAGTGTATGGAAGGGGGGTGAGAACTATGAGCCTCCTAGGTTTTGTATTGAAGTCAATGTACCCAGAGGAGAACGGAAGCTAGCTGTCCTCCGGCTACAGAGTGCTGCTGAGACTACTGTAGACCTTCATTGCAAAACAATGTGTTTTAATCAATTATTTTGTGACGTGAATATATTTAGCATAGTTTTATCTAAAAAGGATAACTTAAAAAAAAGTTTTACAATTTACATTTTTATGAAATTCACTGAGGACGGTCCTCCTCTGATATAAGTTGTTGCCTCACTGCATTCTACAAAGTGTTTCTTCTTTCAAAAGAACAGCAGGACTCCCATCAACTGCTTCTCTAGAGAATGAGACATTTTCCCTGTAACAGCCAAAATGGGTTGTCTTGACAGGTAAATCTGGCTTCATTTGAACAGGACCACTTGAGTCCAGTTGATTCTTCAAGTCCAGTCAACACAGTGTGTCAGACAGTGCTGCTGTCTGTGGTAAACACCAGTGAAGCCAAACTAGAAAACGTTGCCGACTCCCCAGTCTAAAAAAAGAGCCCAACGACTATAGTGTCACGCTTACTGTTGAGGTACATTTCCACAATGGTTTCCTGAGGGGCCACCAGACATCAAAAGGTTATGCTGGCATTATAAAAAGGGTCTCAGAGGCATCTGAAATCAATTAAGGTCCAAGTGTGGTCGAATTAGAGGAGAGATCAGACTTCAGAAGAGACTGCAGAAATGGTCTGTGGCTGGTAGGCAAAGAATCTCCACTTTAATATTCTCTCAAATTACAACAGAACTAAAAAGGCAGCTGACCGCAGCCGATGCTTGAGTCCCAACTGACAACCTATTCCCTGTATAGTGCACTACTTTTGATCAGAGCCCTGGTCTAAAGTAGTGCACTATACAGGAGAATAGGGGACCGTTTGGGACTCACACAGTGAATCTCTCACTGCAGCTGAGGTTGAATGAAACACACGAAAGTCCATTTTTTTAACTCGTCAAACTTTCACCACAGAAAGGATGAAATATACATCATGATTTATTCTCACGAAAAAAAAAAAAAAAAAACTAAACGGTTAACAAGAGAACTAGTTTTATTTTTGTACATTATTTGGGACGACAGAAAAAGGTTTGTGGTGTGTACAGTAAATGTCACCTGGATGTAAAATGCCAGTACAAGTAACAGGACAGAAGAAGAAGACGCCGCCGCCGCCTAGCAACAGCCTTCTGATGGATCACTTCATCCTGTAGTCTTCAGGTCTGCAGATAGAACAACACGGACATTACAACTCAGTCACGTAGAACAGCAACATAAACGTCATCTCAATAAGAATAACCTGTAGAAGGTTGAATGAAATATCACCGTGGTAACTATCATGGAAGCAGAAACAGAAGACAGTTATTACTAAGTAAAGTAGCTCTACTATTAACAACAAACAACTTTATATTGTATTACATTAGTATGTGTTGACGGTATTAGATTGAGACCATGTCCAGAGTGCTTGGTGAGTGTTGATGTGATGTCAGTCAGTGAATATCAACTAGGTCTTTAATAAAAAGGGCCAGGATTGGTTTGACCTTGAACATCACCAGAGGTCAATTACATCGCTGGAATTCCAGGCCTGAATGGGCTCACTGATTGGTTCTTAAGATTAGATCAGTAAACAGAGAAACACATCATTTATCACAATACACTGTCCTGACTATATACTGATGACTGCTAGGGCTGACAGTGTCCTGACAGGGCTATATACTGATGACTGCTAGGGTGGACACTGTCCTGACAGGACTATATACTGATGACTGCTAGGGCTGACAGGCCTATATACTGATGACTGCTAGGGTGGACAGTGTCCTGACAGGACTATATACTGATGACTGCTAGGGCGGACAGTGTCCTGACAGGACTATATACTGATGACTGCTAGGGTGGACAGTGTCCTGACAGGACTATATACTGATGACTGCTAGGGCTGACAGTGTCCTGACAGGGCTATATTCTGATGACTGCTAGGGTGGACACTGTCCTGACGGGGCTATATTCTGATGACTGCTAGGGTGGACAGTGTCCTGACAGGACTATATACTGATGACTGCTAGGGTGGACAGGACTATATACTGATGACTGCTAGGGTGGACAAGACTATATACTGATGACTGCTAGGGCGGACAGTGTCCTGACAGGACTATATACTGATGACTGCTAGGGCGGACAGGACTATATACTGATGACTGCTAGGGCTGACAGTGTCCTGACAGGTCTATATACTGATGACTGCTAGGGCGGACAGTGTCCTGACAGGACTATATACTGATGACTGCTAGGGCTGACAGTGTCCTGACAGGACTATATACTGATGACTGCTAGGGCGGACAGTGTCCTGACAGGACTATATACTGATGACTGCTAGGGCGGACAGTGTCCTGACAGGACTATATACTGATGACTGCTAGGGCGGACAGTGTCCTGACAGGACTATATACTGATGACTGCTAGAGCTGACAGTGTCCTGACAGGGCTATATTCTGATGACTGCTAGGGCTGACAGGATTATATACTGATGACTGCTAGGGTGGACAGTGTCCTGACAGGACTATATACTGATGACTGCTAGGGTGGACAGGACTATATACTGATGACTGCTAGGGCTGACAGTGTCCTGACAAGACTATATACTGATGACTGCTAGGGCTGACAGTGTCCTGACAGGGCTATATACTGATGACTGCTAGGGCTGACAGGACTATATACTGATGACTGCTAGGGCTGACAGTGTCCTGACAAGACTATATACTGATGACTGCTAGGGCGGACAGTGTCCTGACAGGGCTATATACTGATGACTGTTAGGGCTGACAGGACTATATACTGATGACTGCTAGGACTGACAGTGTCCTGACAAGACTATATACTGATGACTGCTAGGGCTGACAGTGTCCTGACAGGGCTATATACTGATGACTGCTAGGGCTGACAGGACTATATACTGATGACTGCTAGGGCTGACAGTGTCCTGACAAGACTATATTCTGATGACTGCTAGGGTGAGATACACTGATGAGCAGAGTACTATGGGAAATGTAGTTTACAAAGTGGAGTTGTTGCCTGAAACAGATTCCCTATTCTTTCTCAGACTCCCATCTTTATAGACAGGTTGACAGATAAAAATCACTGTTTTGTTTCCAAGTCTTGATCATTAAAATGTGTTCTATCATCAATTACATTTAGGGTTTCATTGTCCCCTTGACGTTTTCTTTCTGAACGTGGAGTGTTCCTTGAACACGGTGTTACTGTAAAGAATTAAACTTGGAGCCTCCTCCCTATTTTAAAATGGAAACCACCTGAGGTGATGTTTCACCCACCAGACATCATACTATTCATCTCAACGTTTTCATTTGAAAGAAAAGGACCGTCTCTGCTCAAGTCTTTGAGAAAAGAAAAAAACATCTTTAAAAAAGGATTGTTAACAAGTTTCATAAAGTCTCCTCTAAGTTGGTCTTCGTATTAAAAACAGCACTTCTCAGCAGCAGTAAAAACCCTAATAGAACACAGCTTTAGGACACATGTTCTGCTCTTACCTTGAATGGCACCCAGTTCCCTTTATAAAGGGCCCAGGTCAAAAGTAGGGCACTACATAGGGAAAAGGGTGCCCTTTTGGGACACAGACTTTGTGTAATGTCATGAGAAAGGTAGGATTGGGACAATTAACTTGAGATTGATGACATGAGCACGCAAAGTGAGGGGAATTAAATAAAGGCTACATTTCCTCACTGGATGGAAAAACGTGAGGGTCGTGACAAATGTCAATTTAATCTTCTTTTGGAAAATATTACTCGCTAAACCAAAAAAAAGAAATTCCATGAATGTAATTAATTTGAGTGAGCTGGGTTAGCTACAGGGTTAGTGTTGATTGAAATGTAGGCTACCTTATAAGTGTGATACATATGTCTAGACGGGCTTTTCACGTTGAAATGGAGGAGTAGATGATATAGATCATATACATTCCAGACGGAAAGGTAATCAACTGGGGAAACACTGGGACAGGTACAGGCTCCTCCTTTCTATAGCTAGTGACTGTACGTCTGGGGCTCCTTTCTATAGCTAGTGACTGTACGTCTGGGGCTCCTCCTGTCTAGTAACAGCTAGTGACTGTACGTCTGGGGCTCCTTTCTATAGCTAGTGACTGTAGCTAGTAACTGGGGCTCCTTTCTATAGCTAGTAACTGCTCCTTTCTATAGCTAGTGACTGGGGCTCTGGGGCTCGTCTCCTTTCTATAGCTAGTGACTGTACGTCTGGGGCTCCTCCTTTCTATAGCTAGTGACTGTACGTCTGGGGCTCCTCCTTTCTATAGCTAGTGACTGTACGTCTGGGGCTCCTTTCTATAGCTAGTAACTGTACGTCTGGGGCTCCTTTCTATAGCTAGTGACTGTACGTCTGGGGCTCCTTTCTATAGCTAGTGACTGTACGTCTATAGCTAGTGACTGTACGTCTGGGGCTCCTCCTTTCTATAGCTAGTGACTGTACGTCTGTGGCTCCTTTCTATAGCTAGGGCTCCTGGGGCTCCTTTCTATAGCTAGTGACTGTACGTCTGGGGCTCCTTTCTATAGCTGACTGTACCTGGGGCTCCTTTCTATAG
This sequence comes from Oncorhynchus tshawytscha, assembly GCF_018296145.1. Classification (NCBI taxonomy): domain Eukaryota; kingdom Metazoa; phylum Chordata; class Actinopteri; order Salmoniformes; family Salmonidae; genus Oncorhynchus; species Oncorhynchus tshawytscha. The sequence continues at coordinate 38,296 of NW_024609526.1, forward strand.
CTAGTGACTGTACGTCTGGGGCTACGTCTGGGGCTCCTTTCTATAGCTAGTGACTGTACGTCTGGGGCTCCCTAGCTAGTGACTGTACGTCTGGGGCTCCTTTCAGCTAGTGACTGTACGTCTGGGGCTCCTCTATAGCTAGTGACTGTACGTCTGGGGCTCCTTTCTATAGCTAGTGACTGTACGTCTGGGGCTCCTCCTTTCTATAGCTAGTGACTGTACGTCTGGGGCTCCTTTCTATAGCTAGTGACTGTACGTCTGGGGCTCCTCCTTTCTATAGCTAGTAACTGTCCTGGGGCTCCTCCTTTCTACGTCTGGGGCTCCTTTCTATAGCTAGTAACTGTACGTCTGGGGCTCCTCCTTTCTATAGCTGACTGTACGTCTGGGGCTCCTCCTGTCTATAGCTAGTGACGTCTGGGGCTCCTCCTTTCTATAGCTAGTGACTGTACGTCTGGGGGCTCTGGGGCTCCTTTCTATAGCTAGTGACTGTACGTCTGGGGCTCCTCCTTTCTACAGCTAGTGACTGTACGCCTGGGGCTCCTCCTTTCTATAGCTAGTGAGCTGGGGCTCCTCCTTTCTATAGCCAGTGACTGTGCGTCTGGGGCTCCTCCTGTCTGTACTAGCTATGCCTGGGGCTCCTCCTTTCTGACAGCTAGTGACTGTACGCCTGGGGCTCCTCCTTTCTAGGGGCTCCTTCCTATAGCTAGTGACTGTACGCCTGGGGCTCCTTTCTATAGCTAGTGACTGTACGCCTGGGGCTCCTCCTTTCTATAGCTAGTGACTGTACGCCTGGGGCTCCTCCTTTCTATAGCTAGTGACTGTACGCCTGGGGCTCCTCCTTTCTATAGCTAGTGACTGTACGTCTGGGGCTCCTCCTTTCTATAGCTAGTGACTGTACGTCTGGGGCTCCTCCTTTCTATAGCTAGTGACTGTACCTGGGGCTCCTCCTTTCTATAGCTAGTGACTGTACGTCTGGGGCTCCTTTCTATAGCTAGTGACTGTACGTCTGGGGCTCCTCCTTTCTATAGCTAGTGACTGTACGTCTGGGGCTCCTCCTTTCTATAGCTAGTGACTGTATGTCTGGGGCTCCTCCTTCAGGGCAGGTCTAGCTAGCTATCCTTCAAAGTGAGGCCACAATATAGCAACCTGTGCTTTAGGGCAGGTCTAGCTAGCCATCCTTCACAGTGAGGCCACAGTATAGCAGCCTGCAGTTCCGGGCAGGTCTAGCTAGCCATCCTTCACAGTGAGGCCACAGTATAGCAGCCTGCGGTTCAGGGCAGGTCTAGCTATCCATCCTTCAGTGAGGCCACAGCCATCCTTCAGGTCTAGCTAGCCATCCTTCACAGTGAGGCCACAGTATAGCAGCCTTCGGTTCCGGGCAGGTCTAGCTAGCCATCCTTCACAGTGAGGCCACAGTATAGCAGCCTGCGGTTCTGGGCAGGTCTAGCTAGCCATCCTTCACAGTGAGGCCACAGTATAGCAGCCTGCGGTTCCGGGCAGGTCTAGCTAGCCATCCTTCACAGTGAGGCCACAGTATAGCAGCCTGCGTTTCAGGGCAGGTCTAGCTAGCCATCCTTCACAGTGAGGCCACAGTATAGCAGCCTGCGGTTCAGGGCAGGTCTAGCTAGCCATCCTTCACAGTGAGGCCACAGTATAGCAGCCTGCGGTTCTGGGCAGGTCTAGCTAGCCATCCTTCACAGTGAGGCCACAGTATAGCAGCCTGCGGTTCAGGGCAGGTCTAGCTAGCCATCCTTCACAGTGAGGCAGCCTCCTAGCTACAGTATAGCTCACAGTGGGTTAGAAATGGAAGGCCACAGTATAGCAGGCTATGTTTCAGGGCAGAGAAGCTGGCAGACCATCCCTCACAGTGACTAGCCTGGCACCGTAGCCTTGGCTGGGCATCGTGCCTCACCACATAAACAAAAGTGGAAAAGTGCCACTGAATCAGGGGCAGAGCTACTCACTGAGACACATCATACATCACCCCTGTAGGAGAATATAGTGGGCCTGGCTGTCTCAACCCGCCACGGACTACATGAGGTAAATACATGTTTATGATCATGCCAATCCCATTTCTATTAGGCTTACCGGGGCTTGCAAATCTAACCAGACTATTTATTCAGAGATTGTTTACACTGAGCCACAGAGGCAGTCAGTGAGAGTGTCTGAGCAAAAACCAGCCACTAATCAGAGTGGATTCCAGAAACCATAGAGCTTGTCTTAGCTTAGAGTAGACCCATCTCAGTAGATCGCAGACGGATGACAATGAGACAAATTGCAACTAGGACATCAACAACATGATGCTATCCTAGCTATAGAACTAGATCATCAACAACATGATGCTATCCTAGCTATAGAACTAGATCATCAACAACATGATGCTATCCTAGCTATAGAACTAGAACATCAACAACATGATGCTATCCTAGCTATAGAACATCAATAACATGATGCTATCCTAGCTATAGAACATCAACAACATGATGCTATCCTAGCTATAGAACATCAATAACATGATGCTATCCTAGCTATAGAACATCAATAACATGATGCTATCCTAGCTATAGAACATCAACAACATGATGCTATCCTAGCTATAGAACATCAACAACATGATGCTATCCTAGCTATAGAACATCAACAACATGATGCTATCCTAGCTATAGAACATCAACAACATGATGCTATCCTAGCTATAGAACATCAACAACATGATGCTATCCTAGCTATAGGACATCAACAACATGATGCTATCCTAGCTATAGAACTAGAACATCAACAACATGATGCTATCCTAGCTATAGAACTAGAACAACATGATGCTATCCTAGCTATAGAACATCAACAACATGATGCTATCCTAGCTATAGAACTAGAACATCAACAACATGATGCTATCCTAGCTATAGGACATCAACAACATGATGCTATCCTAGCTATAGAACATCAACAACATGATGCTATCCTAGCTATAGAACTAGATCATCAACAACATGATGCTATCCTAGCTATAGAACTAGAACATCAACAACATGATGCTATCCTAGCTATAGAACATCAATAACATGATGCTATCCTAGCTATAGAACATCAATAACATGATGCTATCCTAGCTATAGAACATCAATAACATGATGCTATCCTAGCTATAGAACATCAATAACATGATGCTATCCGAGCTATAGAACATCAACAACATGATGCTATCCTAGCTATAGAACATCAACAACATGAGCTATAGAACTAGAACATCAACAACATGATGCTATCCTAGCTATAGGACATCAACAACATGATGCTATCCTAGCTATAGAACATCAACAACATGATGCTATCCTAGCTATAGAACATCAACAACATGATGCTATCCTAGCTATAGAACATCAACAACATGATGCTATCCTAGCTATAGAACATCAACAACATGATGCTATCCTAGCTATAGAACATCAACAACATGATGCTATCCTAGCTATAGAACATCAACAACATGATGCTATCCTAGCTATAGGACATCAACAACATGATGCTATCCTAGCTATAGAACTAAGTACAGTAGTCGTTATATTGATAGTTCCATTCTCCTCTCCTGCTGTGGAAACCAACTAGAAGAGTGATTTCTCTCCTCAGTGCTGGCGGCCGAACGCTCCTCTATTCTCACACACAGGCACCACCGACTCAGTTCTCAGTCTCCTCCTGTTAACTCCATATAACCACTACACCAGTTAACACCCTGTAACCACTACACCAGTTAACACCCTGTAACCACTACACCAGTTAACACCCTATAACCACTACACCAGTTAACACCCTGTAACCACTACACCAGTTAACACCCTATAACCACCTGTAACCACCACCAGTTAACACCCTGTAACCACTACACCAGTTAACACCCTGTAACCACTACACCAGTTAACACCCTGTAACCACTACACCAGTTAACACCCTATAACCACTACACCAGTTAACACCCTGTAACCACCCTATAACCACTACACCAGTTAACACCCTGTAACCACTACACCAGTTAACACCCTGTAACCACTACACCAGTTAACACCCTATAACCACTACACCGGTTAACACCCTATAACCACTACACCGGTTAACACCCTATAACCACTACACCAGTTAACACCCTATAACCACTACACCAGTTAACACCCTATAACCACTACACCAGTTAACACCCTATAACCACCCTGTAACCACTACACCAGTTAACACCCTGTAACCACTACACCAGTTAACACCCTATAACCACTACACCGGTTAACACCCTATAACCACTACACCGGTTAACACCCTATAACCACTACACCGGTTAACACCCTATAACCACTACACCGGTTAACACCCTATAACCACTACACCGGTTAACACCCTATAACCACTACACCGGTTAACACCCTATAACCACTACACCAGTTAACACCCTATAACCACTACACCAGTTAACACCCTGTAACCACTACACCAGTTAACACCCTATAACCACCCTGTAACCACTACACCAGTTAACACCCTATAACCACTACACCAGTTAACACCCTATAACCACCCTGTAACCACTACACCAGGTAACACCCTATAACCACCCTGTAACCACTACACCGGTTAACACCCTATAACCACTACACCAGTTAACTCCCTATAACCACTACACCAGTTAACACCCTATAACCACTACACCAGTTAACACCCTATAACCACTACACCAGTTAACACCCTATAACCACCCTGTAACCACTACACCAGTTAACACCCTATAACCACTACACCAGTTAACACCCTATAACCACTACACCAGTTAACACCCTATATAACCACTACACCAGTTAACACCCCACTACACCAGTTAACACCCTATAACCACTACACCAGTTAACACCCTATAACCACTACACCAGTTAACACCCTATAACCACTACACCAGTTAACACCCTGTAACCACTACACCAGTTAACACCCTATAACCACTACACCAGTTAACATCCTATAACCACTACACCAGTTAACATCCTATAACCACTACACCAGTTAACACCCTATAACCACTACACCAGTTAACACCCTATAACCACTACACCAGTTAACACCCTATAACCACTACACCAGTTAACACCCTATAACCACTACACCAGTTAACACCCTATAACCACCCTGTAACCACTACACCAGTTAACACCCTATAACCACTACACCAGTTAACACCATATAACCACCCTGTAACCACTACACCAGTTAACACCCTATAACCACTACACCAGTTAACACCCTATAACCACCCTGTAACCACTACACCAGGTAACACCCTATAACCACACCCTGTAACCACTACACCGGTTAACACCCTGTAACCACTACACCAGTTAACACCCTATAACCACTACACCAGTTAACACCCTATAACCACCCTGTAACCACTACACTAGTTAACACCCTATAACCACCCTGTAACCACTATACCAGTTAACACCCTATAACCACTACACCAGTTAACACCCTATAACCACTACACCAGTTAACACCCTATAACCACTACACTAGTTAACAGCCTATAACCACCCTGTAACCACTACACCAGTTAACACCCTATAACCACTACACCGGTTAACACCCTATAACCACTACACCGGTTAACACCCTATAACCACTACACCAGTTAACACCCTGTAACCACGACACCAGTTAACTCCCTATAACCACTATACCAGTTAACACCCTATAACCACTACACCAGTTAACACCCTATAACCACTACACCAGTTAACACCCTATAACCACTACACCAGGTAACACCCTATAACCACCCTGTAACCACTACACCAGTTAACACCCTATAACCACTACACCAGTTAACACCCTGTAACCACTACACCAGTTAACACCCTGTAACCACTACACCAGTTAACACCCTATAACCACCCTGTAACCACTACACCAGTTAACACCCTATAACCACCCTGTAACCACTACACCAGTTAACACCCTATAACCACTACACCAGTTAACACCCTATAACCACTACACCAGTTAACACCCTGTAACCACTACACCAGTTAACACCCTGTAACCACTACACCAGTTAACACCATATAACCACTACACCAGTTAACAACCTGTAACCAATACACCAGTTAACACCCTATAACCACCCTGTAACCACTACACCAGTTAACACCCTATAACCACCCTATAACCACTACACCAGTTAACACCCTATAACCACTACACCAGTTAACACCCTATAACCACTACACCAGGTAACACCCTATAACCACTACACCAGGTAACACCCTATAACCACTACACCAGTTAACACCCTATAACCACTACACCAGTTAACACCCTATAACCACTACACCAGGTAACACCCTATAACCACTACACCAGGTAACACCCTATAACCACTACACCAGTTAACACCCTATAACCACTACACCAGTTAACACCCTGTAACCACTACACCAGTTAACACCCTGTAACCACTACACCAGTTAACACCCTGTAACCACTACACCAGTTAACACCCTATAACCACTACACCAGTTAACACCCTATAACCACTACACCAGTTAACACCCTATAACCACTACATCAAGTCACCGTTAAGCTTCATTTCTCCCGTCTGTGTTATTCTAAGTGAGTTATAGCTGCAGTCCATGTGAGTTTGTGTGATCAGAATCTCAGACTGCCCCTGAACCTCAGCAGCAGCCTTCTCCCAGTACGCCAAACATTCTCCCAGTAGGCCAAACTTTACACTACAAGAATGATGTCACGGAATTCTGGAATGTCACTGTTTTCTGTCAGATTGAAAATTCCAAATGTCCTTTCATTACAGACAGGAAGTAATGTAGTGGCTGTTCTGGCCGTCTCATTATCACGTCAGTGTCTATTTCCTGTGTGATATGTTTTAATGGACACACTCCGTAGGGTCGTCCTGACCAATCACTGCGGTGGTTACTAGAGAAACCCCATATAAACATACTGCTCTCTATAAAACCCTCCTCGGTTCCACTGCTCATTGGGGTGAATTACTGGCCTCGTAAAAAGTTAGCATGAATTCGATTACAGAGTACCTCTCTAGTATTTCAGTAAGACTTTAAAGTGAAAGATCTTAAGTGCATTAACACACGTGGGGTGTCAGTGTTTGAAAAAGTGGAGGTTCACAGTCAATCTTGAGAGAAACATCAACAACCCCAACGGGGTTCCATCTTGAGTCCTCAGCCTCCACTCTACAGCATTTGCTTTCGATTGCAATCAGCATTGGTAGGGCCTTGTGTGTGTGCGTGTGGTGTGTGTGTGTGTGGTGTGTGTGTGTGTGTGGTGTTTGTGGTGTGTGTGCGGTGTGTGTGTGTGTGTGTGTGTGTGTGTGTGTGTGTGTGGTGTGTGTGTGTGGTGTGCGGTGTGTGAATGGTGTGTGTGTGGTGTGGTATGTTGTGTGTGTGGTGTTTGTGGTGTGGTGTGTGTGTGGTGTGCGTGTGGTGTGCGTCTGGGGTGCGTGTGGTGTGTGTGTGTGTGTGTGTGTGTGTGTGTGTGTGTGTGTGTGGTGTGTGTGTGTGTGTGTGTGTGTGTGTGTGTGGTGTGTGTGTGTGTGTGGTGTGTGTGTGGTGTGGTATGTTGTGTGTGTGGTGTTTGTGGTGTGGTGTGTGTGTGTGTGGTGTGCGTGTGGTGTGCGTGTGGGTGCGTGTGTGGTGTGTGTGTGTGTGTGTGTGTGGTGTGTGTGTGCGTGTGGTGTGTGTGTGTGTGTGGTGTGTGTGTGGTGCGTGTGGTGTGTGTGTGTGTGTGTGTGTGTGTGTGTGGTGTGTGTGTGTGGTGTGTGAATGAGAGGTCAGTCCATGGCCCAGACCACCATTCCCCCTCATTGAGCCATACACTTACTTCACTCTACAGGAACATGACCGATCACGTTTCAACAGGCCATGCTCTTTATCATAATGGAATCATTTGTCAGGCCGGTAACAAGACCCCGTTTCTCACATCAATAAACAGGAAGACATCCTTACTTACCGGTAATAACAGAAGTAGGTTTCACATGAATACACACAAAAATGTTTTATCCCCGTTCTTCACCAAATCATTATTTTGGGTTTCTACTAGTTATTTGAATGTTTGTGGTAAGCTAAAGCTAGCGTAACATTTAGGTCATAAAATGCTTAAAGATTTGTCCGCTCTGGTAGAGAGCAGTATCATAAGGCATTTAACTGCGTCACGGCTGATATGAATAGCAGGCTGTGGACTGAGGAACGATGGATCACTGCCATGGCTGAAGGAACACAGCAGTCTGTAATGGAACTATGGTATGTGTCTGTTCCTCTATAAACCAGTCTGTGCCTCTATAAACCAGTCTGTGCCTCTATAAACCAGTCTGTGCCTCTATAAACCAGTCTGTGCCTCTATAAACCAGTCTGTGCCTCTATAAACCAGTCTGTGCCTCTATAAACCAGTCTGTTCTATAAACCAGTCTGTTCCTCTATAAACCAGTCTGTTCCTCTATAAACCAGCTGTTCTGTGTCCGTTCCACTATAAACCAGTCTGTTCCACTATAAACCAGTCTGTTCCACTATAAACCAGTCTGTTCCTCTATAAACCAGTCTGTGCCTCTATAAACCAGTCTGTTCCTCTATAAACCAGTCTGTTCCTCTATAAACCAGTCTGTGCCTCTATAAACCAGTCTGTTCCTCTATAAACCAGTCTGTTCCTCTGTTCCTCTATAAACCAGTCTGTTCCTCTATAAACCAGTCTGTTCTCTATAAACCAGTCCTCTATAAACCAGTCTGTTCCTCTATAAACCAGTCTGTGCCTCTATAAACCAGTCTGTTCTCTATAAACCAGTCTGTTCCTCTATAAACCCTGTTCCTCTATAAACCAGTCTGTTCAGTCTCTATAAACCAGTCTGTCCTCTATAAACCAGTGCCTCTATAAACCTATAAACCAGTCTGTGCCTCTATAAACCAGTCTGTTCTATAAACCAGTCTGTGCCTCTATAAACCAGTCTGTTTCAGTCTGTGCCTCTATAAACCAGTCTGTGCCTCTATAAACCAGTCTGTTCCTCTATAAACCAGTCTGTTCTCTAAACCCTCTATAAACCAGTGTCCTCTATAAACCAGTCTGTTCCTCTATAAACCAGTCTGTCTTCCTCTATAAACCAGTTCTAAACCAGTCTGTTCCTCTATAAACCAGTCTGTTCCACTATAAACCAGTCTGTTCCTCTATAAACCAGTCTGTGCCTCTATAAACCAGTCTGTGCCTCTATAAACCAGTCTGTGCCTCTATAAACCAGTCTGTTCCTCTATAAACCAGTCTGTTCCTCTATAAACCAGTCCTCTATAAACCAGTCTGTTAAACCAGTCTGTTCCTCTATAAAAACCAGGCTGTTCCTCTATAAAACCAGTCTGTTCCTCTATAAACCAGTCTGTGCCTCTATAAACCAGTCTGTTCCACTATAAACCAGTCTGTTCCTCTATAAACCAGTCTGTTCCACTATAAACCAGGCTGTTCCTCTATAAACCAGTCTGTTCCTCTATAAACCAGTCTGTTCCTCTATAAACCAGCTTGTTCCTCTATAAACCAGGTTGTTCTAAATGAGCTAGAGATTCAGTGCAGGCCCAGGGTGGAGAGAGCTGTGTGTGTGTGTGGATATGTGGGTGTGATTAAGGATGGTGTGTGTGTGTGTGAAGATGTGAGAGAGAGGGTGTGTGTGTGTTTGCACGTATGCGTCCATGGAGAAAGACTGGGAGAAGAAGGTACTCACGGGGTCCACAGAGTGGGGAAGGCTTCTCGCTCCTCCTGGCTGTACTCATTCAGCCTGCGAGGGATCTCTCTGGGCTGAGGCAGCTCCTCCGTCAGGTTCAGAAGGATGTCCTCAGGAAGATCCTGCCATACAATTACATACAACAGTCATTTCATGGATCTGTATGGCACCTAGGCTCTAGCCAGGGACAGGAACACAGTCTTAGGTTTGTAGGTGTCTTCACTTTTCAGAGGGAAAACACACCTGGGTTAGAGAGAGGTGCAAGTCAATGGAAAATAAGACTTATATTTATATACCGTATAATGAGAAGCTAGAGTCAGACTAGACTTGTCTAAATGCTTTACCACAATGGAAACAAGTCAGACTTGCGTTTATTGGAAACAAGTCAGACTTGCGTTTAATTGGAAACAAGTCAGACTTGCGTTTAATTGGAAACAAGTCAGACTTGCGTTTAATTGGAAACAAGTCAGACTTGGAAACAAGTCAGCGTTTAATTGGAAACAAGGAAACAAGTCAGACTTGCGTTTCAGATTGGAAACAAGTCAGACTTGCTTTTAATTGGAAACAAGTCAGACTTGCGTTTTTTCAGATTGGAAACAAGTCAGACTTGCGTTTCAGATTGGAAACAAGTCAGACTTGCGTTTTTGGAAACAAGTCAGACTTGCGTTTAATTGGAAACAAGTCAGACTTGCGTTTAATTGGAAACAAGTCAGACTTGCGTTTAATTGGAAACAAGTCAGACTTGCGTTTATTGGAAACAAGTCAGACTTGCGTTTATTGGAAACAAGTCAGACTTGCGTTAATTGGAAACAAGTCAGACTTGCGTTAATTGGAAACAAGTCAGACTTGTGTTAATTGGAAACAAGTCAGACTTGTGTTATCGCTGATATTTCTATGTCTGTTCTGCTTGTTCTTGGCTGAAAGTGTCATCATTTAAGATGATTAAACAAATTAAAATCAATCAAATCAACATGTCAAGACATTCAGTCCACAACAGGAGAATAAAGACCAGTTATTTTATCTTCAGGGAAGAGGTGTCGTGTGTGGCGTCATTCTTTTTACTAAAACTTCTCATTTCATCTTCACACATATTAGATGTGAAAGTCTTAAAAGGCAAGTCTCACATCTTCAGGGAAGAGGTGTAGCCGTTGCATCATGGTCCTTCTGGAGAGGTTCCTAGGCAGCATCCCGTACACTGCCAGCTTCACTATCTGGAGGAAGAAGAGGAAGATAGAAGAAGAGTGGACTCTGGATCCAGCGCTTGGATAGGCTACTCAGATTCAGTCCCTAATGGCACACTAGCGCACTATATAGGGAATCCTAGATCACTATATAGGGAATCCTAGATCACTATACAGGGAATCCTATTGAACTATATAGGGAATCATATTGAACTATATAGGGAATCATAGATCACTATATAGGGAATCCTAGATCACTATACAGGAATCCTATTGAACTATATAGGGAATCTATTGCTAGGGAATTGCACTATATAGGGAATCCTAGATCACTATATAGGGAATCCTAGATCACTATACAGGGAATCCCAGCGCACTATACAGGGAATCCTAGATCACTATACAGGGAATCCTAGATCACTATACAGGGAATCCTAGATCACTATACAGGGAATCCTAGATCACTATATAGGGAATCCTAGATCACTATACAGGGAATCCTAGATCACTATACAGGGAATCCTAGATCACATATAGGGAATCCTAGATCACTATATAGGGAATAGAGCCTATTGAACTATATAGGGAATCCTAGATCACTATACAGGGAATCCTATTGAACTATATAGGGAATCCTAGATCACTATATAGGGAATCCTAGATCACTATATAGGGAATACCAGAGCACTATACAGGGAATCCTAGATCACTATATAGGGAATAGGGTGCCATTTGGGACACTAACACAGACATTTGATATAAGACAGTTGGATCAGGGTTGTCATGGTTACAGCTCTGGAGAAGAACAAGGTTGAGGTCCATCATTGAACCTTTAATATGTCTCCAGTGGTGACCAGTGGAGATCCTGTTTGGTCCAGACGGGGATACTACTAAGCAGGATCAATGAGTCAGCCAGCTAACTTCCCTCATTTGTTTTTAGAAGTATATGCTTGAAAACGGGCATGGCCTAATTTACCCAACATCCAAAAACACATAAGTTTAGCTTTCTTAAATGAAACCGAAAAACAATAGATATTTCTGGTTGTTCATCAAAGTTAGCTGGCTAAATAATTGATTCTTCTTTGTACAAAACCCCTCAGGTCTGTTCTCTATGACCCTGTCCAGAAACAACCCTTCTATTTACCCCTATCCCCTAGTAACACTTGGGTGGATCTGATAGAATGTACTAGATTAAGCAATATGGTAATATCTCCTCTACCTTACCCTCTCTAGATAGTAAAGAGTCTCCCCTGTAGACAACTTTATATACCCCTGCAATATTCTCCTAACATTTTAACAAGCTGTTTCTATTCCTCGTATCCCTCCCTCACTCTGTGGTGTGACACATATTCAGTGTTTCTTGGAGCGACTTGTCACGATCGCCAACTGGTAGCAAATCATTTAGGTCATGTGAAAAAAATGGTGTTATCCTCTAACTAATACCCTGAATGCTCAGCTCGGCAGGTAGCCTAGTGGTTAGAGCGTTGGGCTAGTAACCAAAAGGTTGCTGGATCGAATCCCTGAGCTGACAAGGTAAAAACCTGTCCTTTTGCCCCTGAACAAGGCAGTTAACCCATTGTTCCCCGGTAAATAATAATTTGTTCTTAACTGATAAAATGTGCCTCTGCCCCTCCCTGCTCCCAGCTGTCCCTCCCTGCTCCCAGCTGCCCCTCCTCTGCCCCCAGCTGTCCCTCCTCTCTGCCCCCCTCTGTCCCTCCCTGCTCCCAGCTGTCCCTCCCTGCTCCCAGCTGCCCCTCCTCTGCCCCTCCTCTGCCCCTCCCTGCTCCCAGCTGCTACTCCTCTGTCCCTCCTCTGCCCCTCCCTGCTCCCAGCTGCTACTCCTCTGTCCCTCCCTGCTCCCAGCTGCTACTCCTCTGCCCCTCCTCTGCCCTCCCTGCTCCCAGCTGCTCCTCCTCTGTCCCTCCCTGCTCCCAGCTGTCCCTCCTCTGCCCCTCCCTGTGCCCAGCTGTCCCTCCTCTGCCCCTCCCTGCTCCCAGCTGTCCCTCCCTGCTCCCAGCTGTCCCTCCTCTGCCCCTCCCTGCTCCCAGCTGCTCCTCCTCTGCCCCTCCCTGCTCCCAGCTGTCCCTCCTCTGCCCCTCCCTGCTCCCAGCTGTCCCTCCTCTGCCCCTCCCTTCTCCCAGCTGCCACTCCCTGCTCCCAGCTGCCCCTCTGCCCCTCCTCTGCCCCGCCCTGCTCCCAGCTGCTACTCCTCTGCCCCTCCCTGCTCCCAGCTGCCCCTCCTCTGTCCCTCCTCTGCCCCTCCCTGCTCCCAGCTGCTCCTCCTCTGTCCCTCCCTGCTCCCAGCTGTCCCTCCCTGCTCCCAGCTGCACCTCCACTGCCCCTCCCTGCTCCCAGCTGCTCCTCCTCTGTCCCTCCCTGCTCCCAGCTGCCCCTCCCTGCTCCCAGCTGCCCCTCCTCTGCCCCTCCCTGCTCCCAGCTGCCCTTCCTCTGCCCCTCCCTGCTCCCAGCTGCCCCTCCTCTGCCCCTCCCTGCTCCCAGCTGCCCCTCCTCTGCCCCTCCCTGCTCCCAGCTGCCCCTCCTCTGCCCCTCCCTCCTTCCGTTGGCAAACCAACCATCAAAATGACATGTTATTCCTACATAACCGTCCACCACTCAGATCCATCCTCTGCAATAAGAAAACCAAGTGAGGGGAAGAAAAATCCAAATGTCCCAAAGAAGTAAAAATCTCTTAATATTTGACTTTCTCTCATCTACCATTTCCAGCTTAATCCCTTCATACATATCTATCCCCTGTGAAAATTAAATCAGTCCTACTGCTGTTCAATGACGACCGTGGTGTGTGGAAGACGGATGTGTGTTGTATAGGGACACCATCCGTCACCACGGCTACAGAAGGTGGATGTCACCCCGACGTGATCATTACCCACAATTACCTCTGATAGATTCTCCCCCCGTTGGAATAACTCAGCTAGAGACATGCATCCATCTCATTAATGGAGGTGTAACGTGCTAGAGAAACCTGAGGAGGGCTGGGGAGGGGGAGGAAGATGCAACTGGCCAGGGCTGGGGAGGAGCGCTGAGGAGAGGGATGAGGACAGTTATGTAGAGGTGGGCTGGGGAGGAGCGCTGAGGAGAGGGATGAGGACAGTTATGTAGAGGTGGGCTGGGGAGGAGCGCTGAGGAGAGGGATGAGGACAGTTATGTAGAGGTGGGCTGGGGAGGAGGACTGAGGAGAGGGATGAGGACAGTTATGTAGAGGTGGGCTGGGGAGGAGCACTGAGGAGAGGGATGAGGACAGTTATGTAGAGGTGGGCTGGGGAGGAGCGCTGAGGAGAGGGATGAGGACAGTTATGTAGAGGTGGGCTGGGGAGGAGCGCTGTGGAGAGGGATGAGGACAGTTATGTAGAGGTGGGCTGGGGAGGAGCACTGAGGAGAGCGATGAGGACAGTTATGTAGAGGTGGGCTGGGGAGGAGCGCTGAGGAGAGGGATGAGGACAGTTATGTAGATGTGGGCTGGGGAGGAGCACTGAGGAGAGGGATGAGGACAGTTAGGGAGAGGTGGGCTAGGGGAGAGAGGAGGTTTGGCTATATACAGTAGCGAGGCTATATACAGTAGCGAGGCTATAAAGGTAGCGAGGCTATATACAGTAGGGAGGCTATAACAGTAGAGAGGCTATAAAAGTAGCGAGGCTACATACAGACACGTGGGCTTAGCTATAGGTACAGTTAATTAGTATATACGTGGGCTTAGCTATAGGTACATTTAATTAGTATATACGTGGGCTTAGCTATAGGTACATTTAATTAGTATATACGTGGGCTTAGCTATAGGTACATTTAATTAGTATATACGTGGGCTTAGCTATAGGTACATTTAATTAGTATATACGTGGGCTTAGCTATAGGTACATTTAATTAGTATATACGTGGGCTTAGCTATAGGTACATTTAATTAGTATATACGTGGGCTTAGCTATAGGTACATTTAATTAGTATATACGTGGGCTTAGCTATAGGTACATTTAATTAGTATATACGTGGGCTTAGCTATAGGTACATTTAATTAGTATATACGTGGGCTTAGCTATAGGTACAGTTAATTAGTATATACGTGGGCTTAGCTATAGGTACAGTTAATTAGTATATACGTGGGCTTAGCTATAGGTACATTTAATTAGTATATACGTGGGCTTAGCTATAGGTACAGTTAATTAGTATATACGTGGGCTTAGCAATAGGTAGAGTTAATTAGTATATACGTGGGCTTAGCTATAGGTAGAGTTAATTAGTATATACGTGGGCTTAGCAATAGGTAGAGTTAATTAGTATATACGTGGGCTTAGCTATAGGTAGAGTTAATTAGTATATACGTGGGCTTAGCAATAGGTAGAGTTAATTAGTATATACGTGGGCTTAGCTATAGGTAGAGTTAATTAGTATATACGTGGGCTTAGCTATAGGTAGAGTTAATTAGTATATATATGTGGGCTTAGCTATAGGTAGTTAATTAGTATACACGTGGGCTTAGCTATAGGTACAGTTAATTAGTATATACGTGGGCTTAGCTATAGGTACAGTTAATTAGTATATACGTGGGCTTAGCTATAGGTACATTAGTATATACGTGGGCTTAGCTATAGGTACATTAGTATATACGTGGGCTTAGCTATAGGTACAGTTAATTAGTATATACGTGGGCTTAGCTATAGGTACATTTAATTAGTATATACGTGGGCTTAGCTATAGGTACATTTAATTAGTATATATGGGCTTAGCTATAGGTACATTAGTATATACGTGGGCTTAGCAATAGGTACATTAGTATATACGTGGGCTTAGCAATAGGTACATTAGTATATACGTGGGCTTAGCAATAGGTACATTAGTATATACGTGGGCTTAGCAATAGGTACATTAGTATATACGTGGGCTTAGCAATAGGTACAGTTAATTAGTATATACGTGGGCTTAGCTATAGGTACAGTTAATTAGTATATATATGTGGGCTTAGCTATAGGTACAGTTAATTAGTATATACGTGGGCTTAGCTATAGGTACAGTTAATTAGTATATACGTGGGCTTAGCTATAGGTACAGTTAATTAGTATATATATGTGGGCTTAGCTATAGGTACAGTTAATTAGTATATACGTGGGCTTAGCAATAGGTACAGTTAATTAGTATATACGTGGGCTTAGCTATAGGTACAGTTAATTAGTATATATACGTGGGCTTAGCTATAGGTACATTTAATTAGTATATACGTGGGCTTAGCTATAGGTACATTTAATTAGTAGGTACATTAGTATATACGTGGGCTTAGCTATAGGTACATTTAATTAGTATATACGTGGGCTTAGCTATAGGTACATTTAATTAGTAGGTACATTAGTATATACGTGGGCTTAGCAATAGGTACATTAGTATATACGTGGGCTTAGCAATAGGTACAGTTAATTAGTATATACGTGGGCTTAGCAATAGGTACAGTTAATTAGTATATACGTGGGCTTAGCAATAGGTACAGTTAATTAGTATATACGTGGGCTTAGCTATAGGTACATTTAATTAGTATATACGTGGGCTTAGCTATAGGTACAGTTAATTAGTATATATATGTGGGCTTAGCTATAGGTACAGTTAATTAGTATATGTGGGCTTAGCTATAGGTACATTTAATTAGTATATACGTGGGCTTAGCTATAGGTACATTTAATTAGTATATACGTGGGCTTAGCTATAGATACAGTTAATTAGTATATACGTGGGCTTAGCTATAGGTACATTTAATTAATATATATATGTGTGCTTAGCTATAGGTACATTTCCTCAGTGAACCACTTGGGATGGCACTGTTGAAACGTAATGTATTTGAGGCAACACAAACAAAAAAGTATACACTAAAACATAATTAAGACCATCCATCTAAATAAGAGCAAGGCAGAGAGGAGAGAAAACATATATAGCTGAATTGAACCTGAAATGGGTTTAGTTTTATTCCTTGAAAAAGTTCATCTCTGGGTTGTAAATGATCTGTGCTGCTGTTCCTTTATCTTCCTGCACACCCAGCTAGGCCTTTCCCCAGATTACAGCAGACGTTCTCCTAAAGGTCTAATCGTCTGACAGACCTGCATCAGCAGAGATCCTGTGTGTCTGTGATAATACACAAGTGTCTCTGTCTGAAATCCTCCCTGATGATCCTGCAGGAGAACACTCCCCCTCTGGAACCAGAGGGACGGGAGACTTACAAGGACAGACAATTCATTACACCATAATTCATTCTCTCTCTCTCTCTCTCACCAGCGGGGGCCATTTGTAACCTTTATAGACAAAACACGTCACACAACTGTGGGACAGCTCATATTTCATCACATGAACATCGATACATAACAGCAATAACAAAATGTAACTGCTGTCCTGAACGACATGCAATTCTGACATTTCTATGAAATGCAGCTTCACCCCGGCCTGGGAATGAAAGTTTAAAGGCTGAAGTTACTGTACACCTGAGAGGACAGTGTTTATTCAGTGTTTCCAAACAGACTGCAGTGGCCCCACCAATAAAACAGTAGTTAACTCACCGGTCAGTTTATTAGGTACACCATCCTGTACACCTAAACGGATCGCTCCTACAGACAGTGAGTCGTCACGTGGCTGTGGCTTGCGCTATAAAACAGTAGTTAACTCACCGGGCAGTTTATTAGGTACACCATCCTGTACACCTAAACGGATCGCTCCTACAGACAGTGAGTCGTCACGTGGCTGTGGCTTGCGCTATAAAACAGTAGTTAACTCACCGGTCAGTTTATTAGGTACACCATCCTGTACACCTAAACGGATCGCTCCTACAGACAGTGAGTCGTCACGTGGCTGTGGCTTGCGGGCAAAACCAGTGACCTAAGCGACTGAGCGCGGTATGATCGTGGGTACCAGGCTCGCCGGACCCAGTACCTCAGAAATGGCCGCATTCCTGGGCTTTTCACACACGACAACGTCTAGAGTTTACTGGGAAACGGAGCGACAAACACAAAACATCCAGTCAGCTGCAGTCCTGTAAACCAGCTGGTTGATGAGAGAGGTGGAAGGAGAAGAATCGTACAAGCTAACAGGCAGGCCACAAACAGAAAAATAACAGCACAGTACAACAGTGGTGTGTTGAACAGCATCTCAGAACACACATCTCGTCGCTCCCTGTCATGGATGGACTGTTGCAACAGACGACCCCACCGGGTTCCACTCCTATCAGCTAATAACAAGGAGAAGTGTCTCCAGTGGGAACATGATCACCAACACTTGAGAAGTGGAAAAACATTCTCTGGTCCGACGAATCGCGGTTTCTGTTGAGTCAACCTGATGGCCATCAGAGTCCTGATGGTGTCAATGGTAACAGGCTGGTTGCTGTGGTGTACCGCCATCGAATCTGCAGCAACTGCGTGATGCCATCGCGTCAACATGGACCAACATCCCTGTGGAATGTTCCCGAAGAATTCTGTCTGTTCTGGAGGCAAAGGGTGGGGTCCAACTCGGTACTAGACGAGTGTACCTAATAAACTGACTTGCAAAAACTTACCGCTTTGGGGTCTTTCGAATGTAGCTGGGTGGCTGTGACTTGTTTAAATCCACCCGGGTACCTTTGGGAAAGAAACAAGACTGACATTAGAGGAAGACAATCAACTTTACACACATAGGCTTAGTCAACCACATCACTCATTACACAGATCAGTTCACATGCTCCATGTTTTCAATGCAGTTCTTCTTGATTGATGAGTAAACACAGGTACAGAATAACACTCGTTTGTGTTCACTGGTTAATTCCATGTGTAACAGACAGACAGTCTGAGGCCTTACTGGGTGTGAGAGGAGTACATCTTCTGTTCCCATTTGTTCCCAGAGAAGGCTATGTGTCTGCTGTTCATGACTACTACATGGTCTCCAACATCACCTGAGGAACACAGAGACACGTGCTCATTAGAAAACATCACAAACTCCGTAGAAACATATTTTGCTGACATGTTCCAAGGGATGTTCCAATAGCTCCTGTCAAAAGATTATCAAGGAATGCAGGAAAAGATTCATCATTTGATTGCCTGCCACCACAAAAAAAAGGGGGTTTCTGAATTAGATATAATGGGTAGAGAATGATAGTTGACTAAGTGGTTGACTTGCAGGTAGCCTAGTGGTTAGAGTGTAGGGGCAGGCAGGTAGCCTAGTGGTTAGAGTGTAGCGACGGCAGGTAACCTAGTGGTTAGAGTGTAGGGACGGCAGGTAGCCTGGTGGTTAGAGTGTAGGGGCAGGCAGGTAGCCTAGTGGTTAGAGTGTAGGGGCAGGCAGGTAGCCTAGTGGTTAGACTGTAGCGACGGCAGGTAGCCTAGTGGTTAGAGTGTAGGGACGGCAGGTAGCCTAGTGGTTAGAGTGTAGGGACGGCAGGTAGCCTAGTGGTTAGAGTGTAGGGACGGCAGGTAGCCTAGTGGTTAGAGTGTAGGGACGGCAGGTAGCCTAGTGGTTAGAGTGTAGGGACGGCAGGTAGCCTAGTGGTTAGAGTGTTGGGGCGGCAGGTAGCCTAGTGGTTAGAGTGTAGAGGAGGCAGGTAGCCTAGTGGTTAGAGTGTTGGGGCGGCAGGTAGCCTAGTGGTTAGAGTGTAGGGGAGGCAGGTAGCCTAGTGGTTAGAGTGTAGGGGAGGCAGGTAGCCTAGTGGTTAGAGTGTAGGGACGGCAGGTAGCCTAGTGGTTAGAGTGTAGGGACGGCAGGTAGCCTAGTGGTTAGAGTGTAGGGACGGCAGGTAGCCTAGTGGTTAGAGTGTAGGGACGGCAGGTAGCCTAGTGGTTAGAGTGTAGGGACTGCAGGTAGCCTAGTGGTTAGAGTGTAGCGACGGCAGGTAGCCTAGTGGTTAGAGTGTAGGGGCAGGCAGGTAGCCTAGTGGTTAGAGTGTAGGGGCAGGCAGGTAGCCTAGTGGTTAGAGTGTAGCGACGGCAGGTAGCCTAGTGGTTAGAGTGTAGGGAGCAGGTAGCCTAGTGGTTAGAGTGTAGGGGCAGGCAGGTAGCCTAGTGGTTAGAGTGTAGGGGCAGGCAGGTAGCCTAGTGGTTAGAGTGTAGGGGCAGGCAGGTAGCCTAGTGGTTAGAGTGTAGGGACGGCAGGTAGCCTAGTGGTTAGAGTGTAGGGACGGCAGGTAGCCTAGTGGTTAGAGTGTAGCGACGGCAGGTAGCCTAGTGGTTAGAGTGTAGGGGCAGGCAGGTAGCCTAGTGGTTAGAGTGTAGGGGCAGGCAGGTAGCCTAGTGGTTAGAGTGTAGGGACGGCAGGTAGCCTAGTGGTTAGAGTGTAGGGACGGCAGGTAGCCTAGTGGTTAGAGTGTAGGGACGGCAGATAGCCTAGTGGTTAGAGTGTAGGGACGGCAGGTAGCCTAGTGGTTAGAGTGTAGCGACGGCAGGTAGCCTAGTGGTTAGAGTGTAGGGGCAGGCAGGTAGCCTAGTGGTTAGAGTGTAGGGGCAGGCAGGTAGCCTAGTGGTTAGAGTGTAGCGACGGCAGGTAGCCTAGTGGTTAGAGTGTAGGGACGGCAGGTAGCCTAGTGGTTAGAGTGTAGGGGCAGGCAGGTAGCCTAGTGGTTAGAGTGTAGGGGCAGGCAGGTAGCCTAGTGGTTAGAGTGTAGGGGCAGGCAGGTAGCCTAGTGGTTAGAGTGTAGGGACGGCAGGTAGCCTAGTGGTTAGAGTGTAGGGACGGCAGGTAGCCTAGTGGTTAGAGTGTAGGGACGGCAGGTAGCCTAGTGGTTAGAGTGTAGGGGCAGGCAGGTAGCCTAGTGGTTAGAGTGTAGCGACGGCAGGTAGCCTAGTGGTTAGAGTGTAGGGACGGCAGGTAGCCTAGTGGTTAGAGTGTAGGGACGGCAGGTAGCCTAGTGGTTAGAGTGTAGGGGCAGGCAGGTAGCCTAGTGGTTAGAGTGTAGGGGCAGGCAGGTAGCCTAGTGGTTAGAGTGTAGGGACGGCAGGTAGCCTAGTGGTTACTTCCGGCGCCGACAGAGATGGCCGCCTCGCTTCGCGTTCCTAGGAAACTATGCAGTTTTTTGTTTTTTTTACGTGTTATTTCTTACACTAGTACCCCAGGTCATCTTAGGTTTCTTTACATACAGCCGAGAAGAACTACTGAATATAAGATCAGCGTCAACTCACCATCAGTACGACCAAGAATATGTTTTTCGCGATGCGGATCCTGTGTTCTGCCTTACAACCAGTGTAACCGAGTGGATCACATGCAGCGACCAAAAAAAAAAAAACGACTCAGAAAAAGAGGGAAACGAAGCGGTCTTCTGGTCAGACTCCGGAGACAGGCACATCGTGCACCACTCCCTAGCATTCTTCTTGCCAATGTCCAGTCTCTTGACAACAAGGTTGATGAAATCCGAGCAAGGGTAGCATTCCAGAGGGACATCAGAGACTGTAACGTTCTCTGCTTCACGGAAACATGGCTAACTGGAGAGACGCAATCCGAAGCGGTGCAGCCAACGGGTTTCTCCACGCATCGCGCCGACAGAAACAAACATCTTTCTGGTAAGAAGAGGGGCGGGGGCGTATGCCTTATGACTAACGTGACATGGTGTGATGAAAGAAACATACAGGAACTCAAATCCTTCTGTTCACCTGATTTAGAATTCCTCACAATCAAATGTAGACCGCATTATCTACCAAGAGAATTCTCTTCGATTATAATCACAGCCGTATATATCCCCCAAGCAGACACATCGATGGCTCTGAACTAACTTTATTCCCTTTAGACCCTGGATCATTGTTACTCTAACTTCCGCGACGCATATAAGGCCCTGCCCCGCCCCCCTTTCGGAAAAGCTGACCACGACTCCATTTTGCTGATCCCTGCCTACAGACAGAAACTAAAACAAGAAGCTCCCACGCTGAGGTCTGTCCAACGCTGGTCCGACCAAGCTGACTCCACACTCCAAGACTGCTTCCATCACGTGGACTGGGAGATGTTTCGTATTGCGTCAGACAACAACATTGACGAATACGCTGATACGGTGTGCGAGTTCATTAGAACGTGCGTTGAAGATGTCGTTCCCATAGCAACGATTAAAACATTCCCTAACCAGAAACCGTGGATTGATGGCAGCATTCGTGTGAAACTGAAGGCACGAACCACTGCTTTTAATCAGGGCAAGGTGTCTGGTAAAATGACTGAATACAAACAGTGCAGCTATTCCCTCCGCAAGGCTATCAAACAAGCTAAGCGCCAGTACAGAGACAAAGTAGAATCTCAATTCAACGGCTCAGACACAAGAGGTATGTGGCAGGGTCTACAGTCAATCACGGACTACAGGAAGAAACCCAGCCCAGTCACGGACCAGGATGTCTTGCTCCCAGGCAGACTAAATAACTTTTTGCCCGCTTTGAGGACAATACAGTGCCACTGACACGGCCTGCAACGGAAACATGCGGTCTCTCCTTCACTGCAGCCGAAGTGAGTAAGACATTTAAACGTGTTAACCCTCGCAAGGCTGCAGGCCCAGACGGCATCCCCAGCCGCGCCCTCAGAGCATGCGCAGACCAGCTGGCCGGTGTGTTTACGGACATATTCAATCAATCCCTATACCAGTCTGCTGTTCCCACATGCTTCAAGAGGGCCACCATTGTTCCTGTTCCCAAGAAAGCTAAGGTAACTGAGCTAAACGACTACCGCCCCGTAGCACTCACATCCGTCATCATGAAGTGCTTTGAGAGACTAGTCAAGGACCATATCACCTCCACCCTAACTGACACCCTTGACCCACTCCAATTTGCTTACCGCCCAAATAGGTCCACAGACGATGCAATCTCAACCACACTGCACACTGCCCTAACCCATCTGGACAAGAGGAATACCTATGTGAGAATGCTGTTCATCGACTACAGCTCGGCATTCAACACCATAGTACCCTCCAAGCTCGTCATCAAGCTCGAGACCCTGGGTCTCGACCCCGCCCTGTGCAACTGGGTACTGGACTTCCTGACGGGCCGCCCCCAGGTGGTGAGGGTAGGCAACAACATCTCCTCCCCGCTGATCCTCAACACTGGGGCCCCACAAGGGTGCGTTCTGAGCCCTCTCCTGTACTCCCTGTTCACCCACGACTGCGTGGCCATGCACGCCTCCAACTCAATCATCAAGTTTGCGGACGACACAACAGTGGTAGGCTTGATTACCAACAACGACGAGACGGCCTACAGGGAGGGAGGTGAGGGCCCTCGGAGTGTGGTGTCAGGAAAATAACCTCACACTCAACGTCAACAAAACTAAGGAGATGATTGTGGACTTCAGGAAACAGCAGAGGGAACACCCCCATCCACATCGATGGAACAGTAGTGGAGAGGGTAGCAAGTTTTAAGTTCCTCGGCATACACATCACAGACAAACTGAATTGGTCCACTCACACAGACAGCATCGTGAGGAAGGCGCAGCAGCGCCTCTTCAACCTCAGGAGGCTGAAGAAATTCGGCTTGTCACCAAAAGCACTCACAAACTTCTACAGATGCACAATCGAGAGCATCCTGGCGGGCTGTATCACCGCCTGGTATGGCAACTGCACCGCCCTCAACCGTAAGGCTCTCCAGAGGGTAGTGAGGTCTGCACAACGCATCACTGGGGGCAAACTACCTGCCCTCCAGGACACCTACACCACCCGATGCTACAGGAAGGCCATAAAGATCATCAAGGACATCAACCACCCGAGCCACTGCCTGTTCACCCCGCTGCCATCCAGAAGGCGAGGTCAGTACAGGTGCATCAAAGCTGGGACAGAGAGACTGAAAAACAGCTTCTATCTCAAGGCCATCAGACTGTTAAACAGCCACCACTAACATTGAGTGGCTACTGCCAACACACTGTCAATGACACTGACTCTACTCCAGCCACTTTAATCATGGGAATTGATGGGAAATTATGTAAATATATCACTAGCCACTTTAAACAATGCTACCTTATATAATGTTACTTACCCTACATTGTTCATCTCATATGCATACGTTGATACTGTACTCTATATCATCGACTGCATCCTTATGTAATACATGTATCACTAGCCACTTTAACTATGCCACTTGGTTTACATACTTATCTCATATGTATATACTGTACTCGATATCATCTACTGTATCTTGCCTATGCTGCTCTGTACCATCACTCATTCATATATCCTTATGTACATATTCTTTATCCCCTTACACTGTGTATGACAGTAGTTTTTTTTTGGAATTGTTAGTTAGATTACTTGCTCGTTATTACTGCATTGTCGGAACTAGAAGCACAAGCATTTCGCTACACTCGCATTAACATCTGCTAACCATGTGTATGTGACAAATAAAATTTGATTTGATTTGATTTGGTTAGAGTGTAGGGGCAGGCAGGTAGCCTAGTGGTTAGAGTGTAGGGGCGGCAGGTAGCCTAGTGGTTAGAGCGCTGGACCAGTAACCGAAAGGTTGCTGGATCGAATTCCCGAGCTGACAGGTAAAATATGACGTTCTGCACCTGAGCAAGGCAGTTAACCCACTGTTCCCCGGGCGCCGATGACGTAGATGTCAATTAAGGCAGCCGCCCACATCTCTCTAATTAAGAGTGGTTGGGAAAAAACGACAGTCCATCATTACATTAAGACATGAAGGTCAGTCAATACGGAACATTTCTAGAACTTTTAACAGTTTCTTCAAGTCCAGTCGCAAAAACCATCAAGTGTTATAAAGAAACTGGCTCTCATGAGGACCACTACAGGGAAGGAAGACACAGAGTTACCTCTGCTGCAGAGGATACGTTCGTTAGTTACCAGCCTCAGAAATTGCAGCTCAAATAAATCCTTCAGAGTTCAAGTAATGGACATCTCAACATCAACTGTTCAGAGGAGAACAGTTGATGTTCAGGCCTTCATGGTGGAATTGCTGTAAAGAAACCACAACTAAAGGACACCAATAAGAAGAAGAGACATGCTTGGGCCATGAAACACGAGCAATGGACATTAGACCAGTGGACATTAGACCAATGGACATTAGACCAGTGGACATTAGACCGGTGGACATTAGACCGGTGGACATTAGACCGGTGGACATTAGACCGGTGGACATTAGACCGGTGGACATTAGACCGGTGGAAATCTGTCCTTTAGTCTGACGAGTCCAACATTTAGGTTTCTGGTCCCAACCACTCTGTCATAATGAGACACAGAGTAGGTGAATGGAGCATGGATGAGCTGGTGACACTGTCTGTGATTTAATTAGAATTCAAGGCACACTTAACTAGCATGGCTACCACAGCATTCTGCAGTGATACGCCATCCCGCCTGGTTTGCCCTTAGTGGGACTATCATTTGTTTTTCAACAGGACAATGACCCAACACACCTCCAGGCTGTGTAATGGCTATTTTATCAAGACGGAGAGTGATGGAGTGCTGCATCAGATGACCTGGGCACCACAATCAGCGACCTCAACCCAATTGAGATGGTTTGGGATCAGTTGGACCACAGAGTGAAGGAAAAGCAGCCAACAAGTGTTCAGCATATGCCGGAACGCCTTCAAGACTGTTGGAAAAGCATTCCAGGTGAAACTGGTTGAGAGAATGCCAAGAGTGTGAAAAGCTGTCATCAAGGCAAAGGGTGGCTGCTTTGAAGAAAGTAAAATATAAAATATATTTTGATTTGTTTAACACATTTTTGGTTACTACATGATTCCATGTGTGTTATTTCATAGTTGTGATGTCTTCACAATTATTCCACAATGTAGAAAATAGTAAAAAAAATAAAGAAAAATGACTGAGTAGGTGTGTCCAAACTTTTGACTGGTACTATATAAAACAAGAGAATAAACCCTTCTTAGTTTGAATGGTCATTCAACAACCAGCATGAAGCATTTAATAGAAAAGGTAAAACAGGGTTATAGAATAGGATTCCAGCCGTTAACAGAGCACAGCTCCAGGGATGAGAGGAAAGTAATGGGCCTGGTTCTCCATCCCTCAGGGTCCCTGCCCACACACAACCATTAACAGAGCACAGCTCCAGGGATGAGGGGAAAGTA
The DNA here is from genome assembly GCF_018296145.1 of Oncorhynchus tshawytscha. Classification (NCBI taxonomy): domain Eukaryota; kingdom Metazoa; phylum Chordata; class Actinopteri; order Salmoniformes; family Salmonidae; genus Oncorhynchus; species Oncorhynchus tshawytscha. The sequence continues at coordinate 64,228 of NW_024609526.1, forward strand.
ATGGACCTGGTTCTCCATCCCTCAGGGTCCCTGCCCACACACAACCATTAACAGAGCACAGCTCCAGGGATGAGGGGAAAGTAATGGACCTGGTTCTCCATCCCTCAGGGTCCCTGCCCACACACAACCATTAACAGAGCACAGCTCCAGGGATGAGGGGAAAGTAATGGACCTGGTTCTCCATCCCTCAGGGTCCCTGCCCACACACAACCGTTAACAGAGCACAGCTCCAGGGAAGAGGGGAAAGTAATGGACAGGGTTCTCCATCCCTCAGGGTCCCTGCCCACACACAACCGTTAACAGAGCACAGCTCCAGGGAAGAGGGGAAAGTAATGGACAGGGTTCTCTATCCCTCAGGGTCCCTGCCCACACACAACCGTTAACAGAGCACAGCTCCAGGGAAGAGGGGAAAGTAATGGACAGGGTTCTCTATCCCTCAGGGTCCCTGCCCACACACAACCGTTAACAGAGCACAGCTCCAGGGAAGAGGGGAAAGTAATGGACAGGGTTCTCTATCCCTCAGGGTCCCTGCCCACACACAACCGTTAACAGAGCACAGCTCCAGGGAAGAGGGGAAAGTAATGGACAGGGTTCTCTATCCCTCAGGGTCCCTGCCCACACACAACCGTTAACAGAGCACAGCTCCAGGGAAGAGGGGAAAGTAATGGACCTGGTTCTCCATCCCTCAGGGTCCCTGCCCACACACAACCGTTAACAGAGCACAGCTCCAGGGAAGAGGGGAAAGTAATGGACCTGGTTCTCCATCCCTCAGGGTCCCTGCCCACACACAACCGTTAACAGAGCACAGCTCCAGGGAAGAGGGGAAAGTAATGGACCTGGTTCTCCATCCCTCAGGGTCCCTGCCCACACACAACCGTTAACAGAGCACAGCTCCAGGGAAGAGGGGAAAGTAATGGACCTGGTTCTCCATCCCTCAGGGTCCCTGCCCACACACAACCATTAACAGAGCACAGCTCCAGGGATGAGGGGAAAGTAATGGACCTGGTTCTCCATCCCTCAGGGTCCCTGCCCACACACAACCGTTAACAGAGCACAGCTCCAGGGATGAGGGGAAAGTAATGGACCTGGTTCTCCATCCCTCAGGGTCCCTGCCCACACACAACCATTAACAGAGCACAGCTCCAGGGATGAGAGGAAAGTAATGGACCTGGTTCTCCATCCCTCAGGGTCCCTGCCCACACACAACCATTAACAGAGCACAGCTCCAGGGATGAGAGGAAAGTAATGGACCTGGTTCTCTATCCCTCAGGGCCCCTGCCCACACACAACCGTTAACAGAGCACAGCTCCAGGGATGAGGGGAAAGTAATGGACCTGGTTCTCCATCCCTCAGGGCCCCTGCCCACACACAACCGTTAACAGAGCACAGCTCCAGGGATGAGAGGAAAGTAATGGACCTGGTTCTCCATCCCTCAGGGTCCCTGCCCACACACAACCGTTAACAGAGCACAGCTCCAGGGATGAGGGGAAAGTAATGGACCTGGTTCTCCATCCCTCAGGGTCCCTGCCCACACACAACCATTAACAGAGCACAGCTCCAGGGATGAGGGGGGAAAGTAATGGACCTGGTTCTCCATCCCTCAGGGTCCCTGCCCACACACAACCGTTAACAGAGCACAGCTCCAGGGATGAGAGGAAAGTAATGGGCCTGGTTCTCTATCCCTCAGGGCCCCTGCCCACACACAACCGTTAACAGAGCACAGCTCCAGGGATGAGGGGAAAGTAATGGACCTGGTTCTCCATCCCTCAGGGTCCCTGCCCACACACAACCATTAACAGAGCACAGCTCCAGGGATGAGGGGAAAGTAATGGACCTGGTTCTCCATCCCTCAGGGTCCCTGCCCACACACAACCATTAACAGAGCACAGCTCCAGGGATGAGGGGAAAGTAATGGACCTGGTTCTCCATCCCTCAGGGTCCCTGCCCACACACAACCGTTAACAGAGCACAGCTCCAGGGAAGAGGGGAAAGTAATGGACCTGGTTCTCCATCCCTCAGGGTCCCTGCCCACACACAACCGTTAACAGAGCACAGCTCCAGGGATGAGGGGAAAGTAATGGACCTGGTTCTCCATCCCTCAGGGTCCCTGCCCACACACAACCGTTAACAGAGCACAGCTCCAGGGAAGAGGGGAAAGTAATGGACAGGGTTCTCTATCCCTCAGGGTCCCTGCCCACACACAACCGTTAACAGAGCACAGCTCCAGGGAAGAGGGGAAAGTAATGGACAGGGTTCTCTATCCCTCAGGGTCCCTGCCCACACACAACCGTTAACAGAGCACAGCTCCAGGGAAGAGGGGAAAGTAATGGACAGGGTTCTCCATCCCTCAGGGTCCCTGCCCACACACAACCATTAACAGAGCACAGCTCCAGGGAAGAGGGGAAAGTAATGGACAGGGTTCTCTATCCCTCAGGGTCCCTGCCCACACACAACCGTTAACAGAGCACAGCTCCAGGGAAGAGGGGAAAGTAATGGACAGGGTTCTCCATCCCTCAGGGTCCCTGCCCACACACAACCGTTAACAGAGCACAGCTCCAGGGAAGAGGGGAAAGTAATGGACAGGGTTCTCTATCCCTCAGGGTCCCTGCCCACACACAACCGTTAACAGAGCACAGCTCCAGGGAAGAGGGGAAAGTAATGGACAGGGTTCTCTATCCCTCAGGGTCCCTGCCCACACACAACCGTTAACAGAGCACAGCTCCAGGGAAGAGGGGAAAGTAATGGACAGGGTTCTCTATCCCTCAGGGTCCCTGCCCACACACAACCGTTAACAGAGCACAGCTCCAGGGAAGAGGGGAAAGTAATGGACAGGGTTCTCTATCCCTCAGGGTCCCTGCCCACACACAACCGTTAACAGAGCACAGCTCCAGGGAAGAGGGAAAGTAATGGACCTGGTTCTCTATCCCTCAGGGTCCCTGCCCACACACAACCATTAACAGAGCACAGCTCCAGGGAAGAGGGGAAAGTAATGGACCTGGTTCTCTATCCCTCAGGGTCCCTGCCCACACACAACCGTTAACAGAGCACAGCTCCAGGGAGGCACTGTATCTCAGTGCAAGAGGCGTCACTATAGTACCAGGTTCGAATCCAGGCTGTATCACATTGGGAGTCCCATAGGGCGGCGCACAATTGCCCCAGCGTTGGCCGGGTTTGGCCGGGGTAGGTCGTCATTGTAAATAAGAATTTGTTAACTGACTTGCCTGGTTAAAGGTTACACATGTCCCTCAGGGTCCCTGTTCACACACATGGACCTTCACATCAGGTGACAAGGCATTCACCTCACAGTCAAATCAAATTAGGTGTTGAAGGAATGCTGAAGGCAGTTGATGAAAAATAAGTGGTGTGTGGGTACTATGCCTTCTGGTTATGTGCATAGTTGGGGTCTATTGGTTTCCCAGTGATACTTTAGCGCCACCATGTGGTCATTGTTATAGCCGCAAACAAATCTCTGAATATGGAGAATATGTCCTGGCTGGCTGTGAAGAAAACATCAAATTAAATACTCAAATCAACTGCAGACTGTATTGCACAGTCACACACATTCAGGAAAACACATTTCTAAAACGGGCATACTAGCTGGCTGTCTACTTACTCAGTGCATGGTAGATAGGTTTGTGTTTCCCCTGTAGCCTGATTGCACACATAGTGGCAATCTTCCCTGGAGGCTGCATCCGAGCGTCTATCAGGTACCACGACCTGGCAAAGGTAGCCCATTGCTGAATACGGGGGAACAGAGAGAGAGAGATCAAGTCAATTCAGAGTTTCAGACACAGTAGTAGCACAGCATCCCTCACCAACACACAGTTGTCAGCTCTCAAGCCACAAACATGTAGCTGCCGGCTGGCTTGGGCACACGGATTATATTCATACAATGAATCATTGCAAGAAAAGATCCCACTGTAATTTAAGACTACGATTAATAAAGAGATTAGCTAGCTGGACAGATTGCGGATAGCTAGCTAGCTAACGTTAGCTACATGTACCATCGGATAGCGATGAGTTTTGCATATAACTGACACATTTACACATTTAATGCTGGTTCTAAATACAATTACATATAAAAACAATTAAGTATTACCTGGGCAGATTTCGTAAAACTGGACATACTACTTGAATTACGAGCACATCATTCCAGATTGACCCCCAATGTGAGCAGATGGTGCAGCGTTGTATTGAGTCGAAACATGGATTTAAAAAAAACTACATTCCTGGGTCCAAATAGTAAATCTGTTCTTGAAATCCTGAATGGATAACTAGTACATTTTCGATGAATAATATGTAACTGATTATATTGTTATATTTTAGGGAGAAAACCATCAACTAATATGCAAAAAAAAAATGGTTTTGATAATATCGCTCATGGTCATTAAACATGTATTTTCCGGCCGGTTGTATTTTGAAGTCGCGCCTTGACGTCACCAGAACTCTAGATGACAACTTCCGTTTCACCAGCGAGAGAGAGAGAGAGAGAGCGCGCGGAAATGAATTTGATAATACGAAAAAAAGTCCACACAACTTTTTATTTACATTTATACTGAACACTGATGGTAGAGTATTCAGAGGAATGGATCGGTACGTGCTAGTTGTTTCTTTTAACCAAGAAGAGGATAAATGCGCGAAGGGTACGTTAACCATAGCTTTGTAGCGGACTCGGATTTCGTGTTGTTCCCTACTGTAGTAGGAAGCAGCAGAGCCATCTATAGTAGAAAGGATGATAAACATACTATGAGAAATGGTGGTGTTCTTGTAAATGTAAGTCATAACTACTTGAATTATTGTAATCGTTTATTTTACAGCATTGGACGCTGCCAAACAGATCTATGATAAACTGGGGAGCATCGCCAGTTGTAGTTCAAAACGGAGGGTTTCTCTGTTTCCAGGTAAGCCAATGCATTGTTTGTGTGTGTCAGGTGTCTTGCTTGCAGAAACGATTGCAATATGTCTACCTGCTTTTAAATATTGTAAGGGGTTAAGTAACATTTGCTAAATGTGATTCTATCATCTCTCATCTGCCTCCTAAGCCTGCTCTCTGAGTGGTGGTCCAGCCTCACAGAGGTGGTATTTTGCTGTCCAGACATGCCATGGGACATCTCAGGTAAGTGTCATGTCAAGGAATGTCTGGTATTAATCAGGGATGTCTTTCTGACCCGACTCTGTCCTTCTTTGTGTTTGTGGAGATGTGGAGATGTCTGCCTATGTCCTGCTTTGTGTTTATGGAGATGTAGAGATGTCCTGCTTTGTGTTTATGGAGATGTGGAGATGTCTGCTTTGTGTTTATGGAGATGTGGAGATGTCTGCCTATGTCCTGCTTTGTGTTTATGGAGATGTAGAGATGTCTGCTTTGTGTTTATGGAGATGTAGAGATGTCTGCTTTGTGTTTATGGAGATGTAGAGATGTCTGCTTTGTGTTTATGGAGATGTGGAGATGTCTGCCTATGTCTGCTTTGTGTTTATGGAGATGTGGAGATGTCTGCTTTGTGTTTATGGAGATGTGGAGATGTCTGCCTATGTCCTGCTTTGTGTTTATGGAGATGTGGAGATGTCTGCCTATGTCCTGCTTTGTGTTTATGGAGATGTGGAGATGTCCTGCTTTGTGTTTATGGAGATGTGGAGATGTCTGCTTTGTGTTTATATGTGGAGAGATGTCTGCTTTGTGTTTATGGAGATGTGGAGATGTCCTGCTTTGTGTTTTGGAGATAGAGATGTCTGCTTTGTGTTTATGGAGATGTAGAGATGTCCTATGTCCTGCTTTGTGTTTATGGAGATGAGAGATGGAGATGTGGAGATGTCTGTCCTGCTTTGTGTTTATGGAGATGTGAGAGATGTCTGCTTTGTGTTTTGGAGATGGAGATGTCTGTCCTGCTTTGTGTTTATGGAGATGTGGAGATGTCTGCTTTGTGTTTATGGAGATGTAGAGATGTCTGCTTTGTGTTTATGGAGATGTGGAGATGTCTGCTTTGTGTTTATGGAGATGTAGAGATGTCTGCTTTGTGTTTATGGAGATGTAGAGATGTCTGCTTTGTGTTTATGGAGATGTAGAGATGTCTGCTTTGTGTTTATGGAGATGTGGAGATGTCTGCTTTGTGTTTATGGAGATGTGGAGATGTCTGCTTTGTGTTTATGGAGATGTGGAGATGTCTGCTTTGTGTTTATGGAGATGTAGAGATGTCCTGCTTTGTGTTTATGGAGATGTAGAGATGTCTGCTTTGTGTTTATGGAGATGTAGAGATGTCTGCTTTGTGTTTATGGAGATGTAGAGATGTCTGCTTTGTGTTTATGGAGATGTAGAGATGTCTATGTCCTGCTCTGCAAGCAGCTTCTACTGTTGAACACAACATCCAACCATTTCATCAGTTATACATGACACATTCATCACAGTCTTCTGTTTCTTTGGGGGGTCCTCAAACCTATTCACCACATTGGCTGACTGTCATCACCTGTTGGCTGACTGTCATCACCTGTTGGCTGACTGTCATCACCTGTTGGCTGACTGTCATCACCTATTGGCTGACTGTCATCACCTATTGGCTGACTGTCATCACCTATTGACCACATTGACTGACTGCCATCCTTCCTGTTTCTGGTTGTAGTTCTGCAGTACAGAGTGGGAGGAGCTGGGTAGTTGTCAGAAGAACGATGAGCAGGAGGAAAGCCCCAGCACTATGGAGGCCTGTCTCAGTGCTCTGGATGAGCAGGAGGAGAAGACTGACCAGCCTGACCCACACCAGACACAGTATGAGTGATGTTCACAGGGCTCTACAGTGCCACCATTAGACTTACATTGACAACTAAAAATAGATGTGTGGCCCAACGGCAAAAGTCAAGTATGAGCACATGTGCGAGTAAAATGTATAAGTGCGAAGTGACATGGAGATTCGGACTCAAGTCAGACATGCGAGTTTCACCATTACCACGGCAACCTCCCGCACTTAAAGGGCCAGCTGAACATTTTTGTCTCGCCTAAGTGACTCAAATATTTTGAGGGTACATTGTGCTTGATTTAGCATAGAACACCCCAAAAACGTCTAGTAATTTCTTATCATTAAAACACTCTTTCTCAAATATTTGTGAATACTTGTGAAACATGTCAGCATAGAGCCCTGTTTTAATTCTGTTGCACATCCCAGCTCTGTGCTCTTCCATAATACTACTGCTGCAGTGTGGAAGCAAACATACAAAGTTGACCTTATTTCCTCTGGGATGTTCTAGAACTTCTGAATATCACATTTCCGGGCTGTATTGAAAGGTAGTTCCCTATCAGGGGTGAATAAATGAATAGTTGTAGGAATAAAGTTCTGATTTGTGATGACTGCAGGTTGTATGAAGAGGCAGCAGAGGGATTACACCTGTTATCAGACCAGTTTCCCCCTCCAGGTAACTCACTCCGTTCACCTTGGTTCATTTGGCCAGACCGAGAAAGATTCCTCTATATTCATGTATCTTATCCAGGAGTTCTCTATATTTCCTACATGCCGTGGCTTGTGTTGTGTTTTATAGCTGACTCTGTTCCCCTCTCTTTCTCTCCCAGGAAAAGCTCTGCTAGATCTGATATTTGTGTCAGTTTACTAGGTGTTTTATGGCTGACTCTGTTTCTCCTAGATGTAATATTTGTGTCAGTTTACTAGGTGTTTTATGGTTGACTCTGTTCCCCTCTGTTTCTCCTACATGTGATATTTGTGTCAGTTTACTAGGTGTTTTATGGCTGACTCTGTTTCTCCTAGATGTAATATTTGTGTCAGTTTACTAGGTGTTTTACTAGGTGTTCTCCTAGATGTAATATTTGTCAGTTTACTAGGTGTTTTATGTCTGACTCTTTCTCCTACATGTGATATTTGTGTCAGTTTACTAGGTGTTTTATGGCTGACTGTTTCTCCTACATGTGATATTTGTGTCAGTTTACTAGGTGTTTTATGGCTGACTCTGTTTCTCCTACATGTGATATTTGTGTCAGTTTACTAGGAGTTTTATGGCTGACTCTGTTCCCCTCTCTTTCTCTCCCAGGAAAAACTCTGCTAGATCTGATATTTGTGTCAGTTTACTAGGAGTTTTATGGCTGACTCTGTTTCTCCTAGATGTAATATTTGTGTCAGTTTACTAGGTGTTTTATGGCTGACTCTGTTTCTCCTACATGTGATATTTGTGTCAGTTTACTAGGTGTTTTATGGCTGACTCTGTTCCCCTCTCTTTCTCTCCCAGGAAAAACTCTGCTAGATCTGATATTTGTGTCAGTTTACTAGGAGTTTTATGGCTGACTCTGTTTCTCCTAGATGTAATATTTGTGTCAGTTTACTAGGTGTTTTATGGCTGACTCTGTTTCTCCCCCAGGAAAAGCTCTGTTAGATGTGATATTTCTGGGTTTTGATGAAGAAGCTCCTAAGCTGAAGGACTTCCTCCCTGTGATTGGCTCGTTGAAACACATGCAGACATGGCACACAGCCAAGATGACCATAGTGACTGAACACCACGCTGGGTAAGGACAAAGAACTATTATACTAAATGACGAGCCCACTTGACACTGGAATCCTCCCAACAGTTGTACCTGTGTGATCTCCATTTTACCACTAGAGGGCAGCATAGACTTGTTAAATGGCTAAATACACAGATGTCCTTCTTTGCTTGTTCCTCCAGGTGGCAGAAGCCAGCCTCAAACCTGTCAGCCAGAGTAGTACATCCCAGTAGCATCATGACCTGTATTGATGAGAGGGAGTTATGGAGAGGAGGTGTTCTCATCAGAGAGAAAAAGGTAAGATTATTTAGTCAGTCAGAAGGGTTTTTACAAGTGTTTTGACTGTTGTATCTATATACTTGACCACTAGGGGGTGTTTGTTAGTACATCAGCAATGTGAAAGGAAAGTGGGTGTATTTTAACTATTACAATATGATGTACAGTGCATTCTGAAGGTATTGACTTTTTCCACATTTTGTTACGTTACAGCCTTATTCTAAAATGGATTCAATTGTCCCCCCCCCCACACCTCTATATACACACAAAACCCCATAATGACGAAGCAAAAACATGTTTAGATTTTTTGGGCAAATTTATTAACAATAAAATAACAGAAATATCACATTTAGATAAATATTCAGATATTTTACTCAGCATTTTGTTAAAGCACCGTAGGCAGCGATTACAGCCTTGCGTCTTCTTGGGTATGACGCTACAATCTTGGCACACCTGCATTTGGGGAGTTTCTCCCATTCTTCTCTGCAGATCCTCTCAAGCTCTGTCAGGTTGGATGGGGAGTGTCGCTGCACAGCTATTTTCAGGTGTCTCTAGTGATGTTTGATCGGGTTCAAGTCCGGGCTCTGGCTGGGTTACTCAAGGACATTCAGAGATTTTTCCAGAAGCCACTCCTGCATTGTCTTGGCTGTTTACATAGAGTCGTTGTCCTGTTGGAAGGTGAACATTCGTCCCAGTCTGAGGTGCTGAGCGCTCTGGAGCAGGTTTTCATCAAGGATCTCTCTGTACTTTGCTCCGTTCATCTTTCCCTTGATCCTGACTAGTCTCCCAGTCCCTGCCGCTGAAAAACATCCCCACAGCATGATGCTGCCACCATGCTTCACCGTAGGGATGGTGCCAGGTTTCCTCCAAATGTGACACTTGGCATTCAGGCCAAAGAGGTCAATCTTGGTTTCATCAGACCAGAGAATCTTGTTTCTCATGGTCTGAGAATATTTAGGTACCTTTTGGCAAACTCTATGCAGGCTTTCGTGTGTCTTTTACTGGGGAGTGGCTTCCACAGAGGAACTCTGGAGCTCTGTCAGAGTGACCATCGGGATCTTGGTCACCTCCCCAACCAAGGCCCTTCTCCCCCGATTGCTCAGTTTGGCCGGGCGGCCAGCTATAGGAAGAGTCTTGGTGGTTCCAAACTTCTTTCATTTAAGAATGATGGAAGCCACTGTGTTATTGTGGACCTTCAATGCTGCAGAAATTGTTTGGTACCTCTTTCCCCAGATCTGTGCTTCGACACAATCCTGTCTCGGAGCTCTACGGACAATTCCTTTGACCTCATGGCTTGGTGTTTCCTCTGACATGCACTGTCAACTGTAGGACCATATAGACAGGCCTTTCCAAGTCATGTCCAATCAATTGAATAGAAGACCGGTGGACTCCAATCAAGTTGTAGAAACATCTCAAGAATGATCAATGGAAACAGTTAAATAAAGGTTAAATAAAAAAAATAAAACAAGATGCACCAGAACTCAATTTCAAGTCTCATAGCAAAGTGTCTGAATATTTAGGTAAATAAGGCATTTCTGTTTTTTATATTTAATACATTTGCTAACATTTCTAAACTGTTTTTGCTTTGTCATTATGGGGTATTATGTGTAGATTGAGACATTTTTTTATTTAATTAATTTTAGAATAAATCAAATCAATTTTATGTCACATGTGCCAAATACAACAGGTTTAGACCTTACAGTGAAATGCTTACTAACAAGCCCTTAACCAATAATGCAGTTTTAAGAATAAAAAAGAATAATAATTAAAAGAATAAGAAATAAAAGTAAGACAAAAAGAGCAGCAGTAAAATAACAATAGCGAGTCAATGTGGAGGCTATATACAGGGTGTTACGGTACAGAGTAAATGTGGAGACTATATACAGGGTGTTACGGTACAGAGTCAATGTGGAGACTATATACAGGGTGTTACGGTACAGAGTAAATGTGGAGGCTATATACAGGGTGTTACGGTACAGAGTCAATGTGGAGGCTATATACAGGGTGTTACGGTACAGAGTAAATGTGGAGGCTATATACAGGGTGTTACGGTACAGAGTCAATGTGGAGACTATATACAGGGTGTTACGGTACAGAGTCAATGTGGAGGCTATATACAGGGTGTTACGGTACAGAGTAAATGTGGAGGCTATATACAGGGTGTTACGGTACAGAGTCAATGTGGAGGCTATATACAGGGTGTTACGGTACAGAGTAAATGTGGAGGCTATATACAGGGTGTTACGGTACAGAGTCAATGTGGAGGCTATATACAGGGTGTTACGGTACAGAGTCAATGTGGAGGCTATATACAGGGTGTTATGGTACAGAGTCAATGTGGAGGCTATATACAGGGTGTTATGGTACAGAGTCAATGTGGAGGCTATATACAGGGTGTTATGGTACAGAGTCAATGTGGAGGCTATATACAGGGTGTTACGGTACAGAGTCAATGTGGAGGTTATATACAGGGGGTACCGGTACGGAGTCAATGTGCGGGGGCACTAGTTAGTCGAGGTAATGTACATGTAGGTAGAGTTAAAGTGACTATGCATAATAAACAGAGAGTAGCAGCAGTGTAAAAGAGGGGCAGGGGGGCAAATAGTCATTTGATTAGATGTTCAGGAGTCTTATGGCTTGGGGGTAGAAGCTGTTTAGAAGCCTCTTGGACCTAGACTTGGTGCTCCGGTACCGCTTGCCATGCAGTAGCAGAGAGAACAGTCTATGACTGGGGTGGCTGGAGTCTTTGACCATTTTTAGGGCCTTCCTCTGACACCGCCTGGTATAGAGGTTCTGGATGGCAGGAAGCTTGGCCCCAGTGATGTACTGGGCCATATGCACTACCCTTTGTAGTGCCTTGCGGTCAGAGGCCGAGCAGTTGCCATACCAAGCAGTGATGCAACCAGTCAGGATGCTCTCGATGGTGCAGCTGTAGAACCTTTCGTGGATCTGAGGACCCATGCCTAATATTTTCAGTCTCCTGAGAGGGAATAGGCTGTAATGTAACAAAATGTGGAAAAAAGGAAGTGGCCTGAATACTTTCTGAATGCACTGTAGATTATGCTGCCCTAGGATTATGTATAGGGGTCATGTGTGGGTCAGGGTGCTCAGTGTGTGCCAAGCCTAGGGCTGTAATGAAGGGTTCTTCTGTCTGGAGGCCTTTCTGGGCCTGGAGACAGGGGTTAAGGGTCACTGCAAATCCAGAGCCCCCTAGCTGGCACGCTGGACCACTGCCAGGGTTACTCACCTCTTCACCCAGCCCACTGACTGGCACACAGGGGGGGGCATGAGAACCTGCTGTGCCTGGCCCTGAACCCAAACCCGATCCGTCGTCTTGGTACTGCTTGTACTCAATGAGAGTTGATAGACGTGTTGTGAATTTAGCCTTTTTAATGTTCTTTTCATTAGAGTGTATTTTTGCCAAGTCAAGATCACATATTTTACATCTGTACCTTTACAATACAACTTCCTCTCTAGTGTTGCCTTTTCCCCTTCATCCTCTAGAACACATCAGCTCAGCTGTCACTGTTACAATGTAATTATGGTTTTCCATAGGACGTTGACAGGGCCGTAGCTACGTCTGAGGACACAGGTCTGGACCTTTCCCTAATTAATAAACAAACCAAAAAAAAAAAAAAAATATATATATATATATATATATATATATATATATATATATATAATATATATATATATAATATATATATATATTTATATATATATATATATATATATATATATATATATAATATATATATATATATATATATATATATATATATATATATATAATATATATATATATATATATATATATAATATATATATATATATATATATATATATATATATATATATATATATATATATATATATATATATATATATATATATATATATATATATATATATATATATATATATATATATATATATATATATATATATATATATATATATAATATATATATTTTTATATATATATATTTAATACATGATAAGTGATTGATAGTTGGTTTTCAGCAGTCATAAAAGTATGCCTTATTTCCTTGAAAGAACTAATAAAATATGGATTTTGTCAGGCAGCAAAGGCTCTATAGAGATGAGATGGTGACGGAATGAAATTATAGTCATCAAAAAAAGCAAATGTAAGGCAGTCATGGGAATTTTATGAATAGTTTTATTCTGTGTTCCAGCATTCAACACACAGATTGCGTAGTGCATGTTTAACAAAATAAACTAAATCGAAAATTGTGATATTGTTTTTTGTAATGAAACTAAACCGACCTCAAAAAGCACTAATCGCTCAACCAATGTGATAAAGGCAGGAGTCATGTTTGCTGCTCTCCAAAATATTATTTGTTTTGTTTTTAAATGTCTTAGGTATTGATTACAGTGAGAACAGGCTGTCTTGGGAAATCTCTTTTCTAAAATGGAAACCCAGTTTGAGTTCACTAATGTTGCTGTCCTATTGATTTCTCTCCTGTGCTGTCTAACAGTTTGCTTCTGAGGTGAGGTTTGAAGGCTTCTCCCTCAGAGCCCAGGATAGAGAGACATGGTACAGCCTGCTGCCTTCTGATCCAGGATCCCATAACAACTCTGACCACAAGCTACACTCAGAGGTGAGTAGTCCTACCCACCACCTTATCCTATCCTACCCCACCCGATCCTAACCCACCCTATCTGATCCTACCCTAACCTACCCCACCTTATCCTATCCTACCCCACCCAAATCTAACCCACACTATCTGATCCTACCCTAACCTACCCCACCTTATCCTATCCTACCCCACCCAAACCTACCCCGCCCTATCTGATCCTACCCCACCCTAACCTAACCTACCCCACCCTATCCTATCCTACCCCACCCTAACCTACCCCACCTTATCCTATCCTACCCCACCTTATCCTATCCTACCCCACCCAAACCTACCCCACCCTATCTGATCCTACCCCACCCTAACCTACCCCACCTTATCCTATTCTACCCCACCCGAACCTACCCCACCCTATCCGATCCTACCCCACCTTACCCTATCCTACCCCACCCGATTCTACCCCACCTTATCCTATCCTACCCCACCTTATCCTATCCTACCCCACCCTATCCTACACTACCCCACCTCATCCTACCCCACCCGATCCTACCCCACCTTATCCTATCCTACCCCATCTTATCCTATCCTACCCCACCTCATCCTACCCCACCCGATCCTACCCCACCTTATCCTATCCTACACCACCTTATTCTATCCTACCCCAACCTATCCAACCCCACCTTATCCTATTCTAACATATCCTTCCCTACCCTCCCAGACGAACTCTGACCACAATCTACAGTCGGAGGTGAGTAGTCCTATCCTATCCTTCTCTGACTAACCAGACAACTAGTTTGCCACTGTAGTCTGGCCACTGTCAGCTACTGACTCACTGTCCTGCCCTACCTCCAACCTTCCAGTTCTACTAGCTACTGACTCACTGTCCTACCCTACCTCCAACCTTCCAGTTCTGTCTGCTACTGACTCACTGTCCTACCCTACCTCCAACCTTCCAGTTCTACTAGATACTGACTCACTGTCCTACCCTACCTCCAACCTTCCAGTTCTACTAGCTACTGACTCACTGTCCTACCCTACCTCCAACCTTCCAGTTCTACTAGCTACTGACTCACTGTCCTGCCTTACCTCCAACCTTCCAGTTCTGTCTGCTACTGACTCACTGTCCTACCCTACCTCCAACCTTCCAGTTCTGTCTGCTACTGACTCACTGTCCTACCCTACCTCCAACCTTCCAGTTCTACTAGATACTGACTCACTGTCCTGCCCTACCTCCAACCTTCCAGTTCTGTCTGCTACTGACTCACTGTCCTACCCTACCTCCAACCTTCCAGTTCTACTAGATACTGACTCACTGTCCTACCCTACCTCCAACCTTCCAGTTCTGTCTGCTACTGACTCACTGTCCTACCCTACCTCCAACCTACCAGTTCTACTATCTACTGACTCACTGTCCTACCCTACCTCCAACCTTCCAGTTCTACTAGATACTGACTCACTGTCATACCCTACCTCCAACCTTCCAGTTCTACTAGCTACTGACTCACTGTCCTACCCTACCCTACCTCCAACCTTCCAGTTCTACTAGCTACTGACTCACTGTCCTACCCTACCCCCAGCCTTCCAGTTCTGTCTGCTACTGACTCACTGTACTACCCTACCTCCAACCTTCCAGTTCTACTAGCTACTGACTCACTGTCCTACCCTACCCTACCTCCAACCTTCCAGTTCTACTAGCTACTGACTCACTGTCCTACCCTACCTCCAACCTTCCAGTTCTACTAGCTACTGAGTCACTGTCCTACCCTACCTCCAACCTTCCAGTTCTACTAGCTACTGACTCACTGTCCTACCCTACCCCCAGCCTTCCAGTTCTACTAGCTACTGACTCACTGTCCTACCTTACCCCCAGCCTTCCAGTTCTACTAGCTACTGACTCACTGTCCTACCCTACCTCCAACCTTCCAGTTCTACTAGCTACTGACTCACTGTCCTACCCTACCCCCAGCCTTCCAGTTCTACTAGCTACTGACTCACTGTCCTACCCTACCCCCAGCCTTCCAGTTCTACTAGCTACTGACTCACTGTCCTACCCTACCTCCAACCTTCCAGTTCTACTAGCTACTGACTCACTGTCCTACCCTACCTCCAACCTTCCAGTTCTACTAGCTACTGACTCACTGTCCTACCCTACCTCCAACCTTCCAGTTCTACTAGCTACTGACTCACTGTCCTACCCTACCTCCAACCTTCCAGTTCTGTCTGCTACTGACTCACTGTCCTACCCTACCTCCAACCTTCCAGTTCAGTCCTACCCTACCTCCAACCTTCCAGTTCTACTAGCTACTGACTCACTGTCCTACCCTACCTCCAACCTTCCAGTTCTACTAGCTACTGACTCACTGTCCTGCCTTACCTCCAACCTTCCAGTTCTCTGCTACTGACTCACTGTCCTACCCTACCTCCAACCTTCCAGTTCTGTCTGCTACTGACTCACTGTCCTACCCTACCTCCAACCTTCCAGTTCTACTAGATACTGACTCACTGTCCTACCCTACCTCCAACCTTCCAGTTCTACTAGCTACTGACTCACTGTCCTACCCTACCTCCAACCTTCCAGTTCTACTAGCTACTGACTCACTGTCCTGCCTTACCTCCAACCTTCCAGTTCTGTCTGCTACTGACTCACTGTCCTACCCTACCTCCAACCTTCCAGTTCTGTCTGCTACTGACTCACTGTCCTACCCTACCTCCAACCTTCCAGTTCTACTAGATACTGACTCACTGTCCTGCCCTACCTCCAACCTTCCAGTTCTGTCTGCTACTGACTCACTGTCCTACCCTACCTCCAACCTTCCAGTTCTACTAGATACTGACTCACTGTCCTACCCTACCTCCAACCTTCCAGTTCTGTCTGCTACTGACTCACTGTCCTACCCTACCTCCAACCTACCAGTTCTACTATCTACTGACTCACTGTCCTACCCTACCTCCAACCTTCCAGTTCTACTAGATACTGACTCACTGTCATACCCTACCTCCAACCTTCCAGTTCTACTAGCTACTGACTCACTGTCCTACCCTACCCTACCTCCAACCTTCCAGTTCTACTAGCTACTGACTCACTGTCCTACCCTACCCCCAGCCTTCCAGTTCTGTCTGCTACTGACTCACTGTACTACCCTACCTCCAACCTTCCAGTTCTACTAGCTACTGACTCACTGTCCTACCCTACCCTACCTCCAACCTTCCAGTTCTACTAGCTACTGACTCACTGTCCTACCCTACCTCCAACCTTCCAGTTCTACTAGCTACTGAGTCACTGTCCTACCCTACCTCCAACCTTCCAGTTCTACTAGCTACTGACTCACTGTCCTACCCTACCCCCAGCCTTCCAGTTCTACTAGCTACTGACTCACTGTCCTACCCTACCCCCAGCCTTCCAGTTCTACTAGCTACTGACTCACTGTCCTACCCTACCTCCAACCTTCCAGTTCTACTAGCTACTGACTCACTGTCCTACCCTACCTCCAACCTTCCAGTTCTACTAGCTACTGACTCACTGTCCTACCCTACCTCCAACCTTCCAGTTCTACTAGCTACTGACTCACTGTCCTACCCTACCTCCAACCTTCCAGTTCTACTAGCTACTGACTCACTGTCCTACCCTACCTCCAACCTTCCAGTTCTACTAGCTACTGACTCACTGTCCTACCCTACCTCCAACCTTCCAGTTCTACTAGCTACTGACTCACTGTCCTACCCTACCTCCAACCTTCCAGTTCTGTCTGCTACTGACTCACTGTCCTACCCTACCTCCAACCTTCCAGTTCTACTAGATACTGACTCACTGTCCTACCCTACCTCCAACCTTCCAGTTCTACTAGCTACTGACTCACTGTCCTACCCTACCTCCAACCTTCCAGTTCTACTAGCTACTGACTCACTGTCCTGCCTTACCTCCAACCTTCCAGTTCTGTCTGCTACTGACTCACTGTCCTACCCTACCTCCAACCTTCCAGTTCTGTCTGCTACTGACTCACTGTCCTACCCTACCTCCAACCTTCCAGTTCTACTAGATACTGACTCACTGTCCTGCCCTACCTCCAACCTTCCAGTTCTGTCTGCTACTGACTCACTGTCCTACCCTACCTCCAACCTTCCAGTTCTACTAGATACTGACTCACTGTCCTACCCTACCTCCAACCTTCCAGTTCTGTCTGCTACTGACTCACTGTCCTACCCTACCTCCAACCTACCAGTTCTACTATCTACTGACTCACTGTCCTACCCTACCTCCAACCTTCCAGTTCTACTAGATACTGACTCACTGTCATACCCTACCTCCAACCTTCCAGTTCTACTAGCTACTGACTCACTGTCCTACCCTACCCTACCTCCAACCTTCCAGTTCTACTAGCTACTGACTCACTGTCCTACCCTACCCCCAGCCTTCCAGTTCTGTCTGCTACTGACTCACTGTACTACCCTACCTCCAACCTTCCAGTTCTACTAGCTACTGACTCACTGTCCTACCCTACCCTACCTCCAACCTTCCAGTTCTACTAGCTACTGACTCACTGTCCTACCCTACCTCCAACCTTCCAGTTCTACTAGCTACTGAGTCACTGTCCTACCCTACCTCCAACCTTCCAGTTCTACTAGCTACTGACTCACTGTCCTACCCTACCCCCAGCCTTCCAGTTCTACTGACTCACTGTCCTACCCTACCCCCAGCCTTCCAGTTCTACTAGCTACTGACTCACTGTCCTACCCTACCTCCAACCTTCCAGTTCTACTAGCTACTGACTCACTGTCCTACCCTACCTCCAACCTTCCAGTTCTACTAGCTACTGACTCACTGTCCTACCCTACCTCCAACCTTCCAGTTCTACTAGCTACTGACTCACTGTCCTACCCTACCTCCAACCTTCCAGTTCTGTCTGCTACTGACTCACTGTCCTACCCTACCTCCAACCTTCCAGTTCTGTCTGCTACTGACTCACTGTCCTACCCTACCTCCAACCTTCCAGTTCTACTAGATACTGACTCACTGTCCTACCCTACCTCCAACCTTACAGTTCTGTCTGCTACTGACTCACTGTACTACCCTACCTCCAACCTACCAGTTCTACTAGCTACTGACTCACTGTCCTACCCTACCTCCAACCTTCCAGTTCTACTAGCTACTGACTCACTGTCCTACCCTACCTCCAACCTTCCAGTTCTACTAGATACTGACTCACTGTCCTACCCTACCTCCAACCTTCCAGTTCTACTAGATACTGACTCACTGTCCTACCCTACCTCCAACCTTCCAGTTCTACTAGCTACTGACTCACTGTCCTACCCTACCTCCAACCTACCAGTTCTACTAACTACTGACTCACTGTCCTACCCTATCCCCAGCCTTCCAGTTCTACTATCTACTGACTCACTGTCCTACCCTACCTCCAACCTTCCAGTTCTACTAGCTACTGACTCACTGTCCTACCCTACCTCCAACCTTCCAGTTCTACTAGCTACTGACTCACTGTCCTACCCTACCTCCAACCTTCCAGTTCTACTAGCTACTGACTCACTGTCCTACCCTACCCCCAGCCTTCCAGTTCTACTAGCTACTGACTCACTGTCCTACCCTACCCCCAGCCTTCCAGTTCTGTCTGCTACTGACTCACTGTCCTACCCTACCTCCAACCTTCCAGTTCTACTGGCTACTGACTCACTGTCCTACCCTACCCCCAGCCTTCCAGTTCTACTAGCTACTGACTCACTGTCCTACCCTACCTCCAACCTTCCAGGTCTACTAGCTACTGACTCACTGTCCTACCCTACCTCCAACCTTCCGGTTCTACTAGCTACTGACTCACTGTCCTACCCTACCTCCAACCTTCCAGTTCTACTAGCTACTGACTCACTGTCCTACCCTACCTCCAACCTTCCAGTTCTACTAGCTACTGACTCACTGTCCTACCCTACCCCCAGCCTACCAGTTCTACTAGCTACTGACTCACTGTCCTACCCTACCCCCAGCCTTCCAGTTCTGTCTGCTACTGACTCACTGTCCTACCCTACCCCCAGCCTTCCAGTTCTGTCTGCTACTGACTCACTGTCCTACCCTACCTCCAACCTACCAGTTCTACTAGCTACTGACACTGTCCTGCCACCAGAGTAAGCATCTTTACTCACGGAGACACTGCAATGTAAACACATGTTTTTACACAGCTTTTAATACAATCAGTTGTTTTAGGGGTTAAAAGCAGACTCAAACTTACACTCCTACAGAACCCTTAAGGTGTTCAAACATCCACAAATCACTTTTTCAATAAAACACTGCTTAATAAAATACAAATAAAATATTTAGCTTCAGCCATCTAACACGGTTGGTGTTTCTGTCAGAGAGAGAGAGAGGGAGAAACAGAGAGAGAGACAGAAAGGGAGAGCGAGAGGGAGAAACAGAGAGAGAGACAGAAAGGGAGAGAGAGAGCGAGGGAGTGAGCTCAGTTAGTGTCCATGTTGCTGTCTCTCCGCTCCAGGCTCTGCTGTCATAAAAACCAGAGTGTTGCTCTAATGAGTTTTCCACTACAGATGAATCATGGCTGTTCTATGTAGCGATGGACACACACACACACACACACACACGCACGCTCAGTTATTAAACTCCTGGACTGTTTACTCGTGGTACACACAGCTGATTTACAACACCCATATTGATTAGCTAGTTAAATTCCTTTTTGTTCCGTGCCAGACAGTATCTATGATGATGATTATTGTGGTTCTGGGAGAGTGTGATTGTAGTAAAAGTAATTGTGCTCATGTTCTGTGTTTATGGTGTTGTTGAGACCATGACTAACCATCTGTTGTCTCTGTGGAACTGAAGGAGAGAGGTGGGTGTTGTGGTGGAGGAGGTTCAAGGTACTGCACTATATAGGGTGTGTGTAGTGTACTAGATAGGGAATATGCTGTGTGTAGTGTACTATATGGGGGATACGGTGTGTGTAGTGTACTATATAGGGGTTAGGGTGTGTGTAGTGTACTATATAGGGGATAGGGTGTGTGTAGTGCACTATATAGGGGATAGGGTGTTTGTAGTGCACTATATAGGGTGTCTGAGTAGTGCACTATATAGGGGATAGGGTGTCTGAGTAGTGCACTATATAGGGGATAGGGTGTGTGTAGTGTACTATATAGAGGATAGGATGTGTGTAGTGTACTATATAGGGGATAGGATGTGTGTAGTGTACTATATAGGGGCTAGGGTGTGTGTAGTGTACTATATAGGGGATATGGTGTGTGTAGTGTACTGTAGGGAATAGGGTGTCTGAGTAGTGCACTAGATAGGGGATAGGGTATGTGTAGTGTACTGTGTGTATAGGGGATATGGTGTGTGTGGTGTACTAGATTAGGGGATAGGGTGTGTGTTGTGTACTAGATAGGGGATAGGGTGTGTGTTGTGTACTATGTAGGGGATAGGATGTGTGTGGTGTACTAGATAGGGGATATGGTGTGTGTGGTGTACTAGATAGGGGATATGATGTGTGTGGTGGACTGTGTATATAGGCTCTATAGTAGTCAGTGGGCCTGGTATGATAATGGAGAAGGCTCTATAGTAGTCAGTGGGCCTGGTATGATAATGGAGAAGGCTCTATAGTAGTCAGTAGGCCTGGTATGATAATGGAGAAGGCTCTATAGTAGTCAGTGGGCCTGGTATGATAATGGAGAAGGCTCTATAGTAGTCAGTGGGCCTGGTATGATAATGGAGAAGGCTCTATAGTAGTCAGTGGGCCTGGTATGATAATGGAGAAGGCTCTATAGTAGTCAGTGGGCCTGGCCTGGCTGCACCCTCTATGAAGAATTCACCTCTCAGAGAACCCAGGACCATATGTCCAATCCCCTCTTGCCTCCCCTCGCTCCTGACAATTCCACCAGAGAACCTCAGTGTGAACTCAAAGGCAGAGCTGTAACTCCCAGGCCAGTTGTAACTCCCAGGCCAGTTGTAACTCCCAGGCCAGCTGTAACTCCCAGGCCAGTTGTAACTCCCAGGCCAGCTGTAACTCCCAGGCCAGGCCAGTTGTAACTCCCAGGCCAGTTGTAACTCCCAGGCCAGCTGTAACTCCCAGGCCAGGCCAGCTATAACTCCCAGGCCAGGCCAGCTGTAACTCCCAGGCCAGGCCAGCTGTAACTCCCAGGCCAGGCCAGTTGTAACTCCCAGGCCAGGCCAGTTGTAACTCCCAGGCCAGGCCAGTTGTAACTCCCAGGCCAGGCCAGTTGTAACTCCCAGGCCAGGCCAGTTGTAACTCCCAGGCCAGGCCAGTTGTAACCCAGGCCAGGCCAGTTGTAACTGCCAGGCCAGTTGTAACTCCCAGGCCAGTTGTAACTCCCAGGCCAGCTGTAACTCCCAGGCCAGTTGTAACTGCCAGGCCAGGCCAGTTGTAACTGCCAGGCCAGGCCAGCTGTAACTGCCAGGCCAGGCTAGCTGTAACTGCCAGGCCAGGCCTGCTGTAACTCCCAGGCCAGGCCTGCTGTAACTCCCAGCTGTAACTGCCAGGCCAGTTGTAACTCCCAGGCCAGGCCAGTTGTAACTCCCAGGCCAGGCCAGTTGTAACTCCCAGGCCAGTTGTAACTGCCAGGCCAGCTGTAACTCCCAGGCCAGCTGTAACTCCCAGGCCAGTTGTAACTCCCAGGCCAGGCCAGCTGTAACTGCCAGGCCAGGCCAGCTGTAACTGCCAGGCCAGGCCAGCTGTAACTGCCAGGCCAGGCCTGCTGTAACTGCCAGGCCAGGCCTGCTGTAACTCCCAGGCCAGGCCTGCTGTAACTCCCAGGCCAGGCCTGCTGTAACTCCCAGCTGTAACTCCCAGGCCAGGCCTGCTGTAACTCCCAGGCCAGGCCTGCTGTAACTCCCAGGCCAGGCCTGCCAGGCCAGGCCAGCTGTAACTGCCAGGCCAGGCCTGCTGTAACTGCCAGGCCAGGCCTGCTGTAACTGCCAGGCCAGGCCTGCTGTAACTCCCAGGCCAGGCCAGCTGTAACTGCCAGGCCAGGCCTGCTGTAACTGCCAGGCCAGGCCTGCTGTAACTCCCAGGCCAGGCCTGCTGTAACTCCCAGGCCAGGCCTGCTGTAACTCCCAGCTGTAACTCCCAGGCCAGGCCTGCTGTAACTCCCAGGCCAGGCCTGCTGTAACTCCCAGGCCAGGCCTGCTGTAACTCCCAGCTGTAACTCCCAGTTGTAACTCCCAGTTGTAACTCCATGTCTGTATTTAGATGTGACTCATCCTAAAGCAGATGCATTACTGCACTTTCAGGAAGCTTAGCTTTAGGCCTACTTGGAGTTGCTATTAATGAAAGTATTTGGGTAGTTTCTACTCTTAGTTTGCAAGGCTGAGGTTGAGGAGAAAAGCAGAACGCAGCCTTTGCATCGATGGAATTCTATCTCTATACGGTGACCTGTGAAGGAGCTGTCTCTGTCCCTTGTTTGGGAAATGGGATGTGGAGCTAATCCCGGGCCAGAGAGAGGGAGGGGATAGGCTGATAGGGTGAAAGCTATGCCAGCTACTTATTAAACTGGCCTAGCTACACACACAGTCTGATAATACCTGATACAGTCGTTGAACAAAGCTGACATTGCTGTAAAGTTAGAGGTCAATGAAAGTACTGAAACATGCCAACTAAATATCAGCATAACGGCTTCCGCTTTCTATCAAGTGGTAATATTTCAATCTAAAGCTTGAGTTGTGTGTATAATATCAGCTTTACGGTAATATTTCAATCTAAAGCTTGTGTTGTGTGTATAATATCAGCTTTACGGTAATATTTCAATCTAAAGCTTGTGTTGTGTGTATAATATCAGCTTTACGGTAATATTTAAATCTAAAGCTTGTGTTGTGTGTATAATATCAGCTTTACGGTAATATTTCAATCTAAAGCTTGTGTTGTGTGTATAATATCAGCTTTACGGTAATATTTAAATCTAAAGCTTGAGTTGTGTGTATAATATCAGCTTTACGGTAATATTTAAATCTAAAGCTTGAGTTGTGTGTATAATATCAGCTTTACGGTAAATATTTCAATCTAAAGCTTGAGTTGTGTGTGTATAATATCAGTTTTACGGTAATATTTCAATCTAAAGCTTGTGTTGTGTGTATAATATCAGCTTTACGATAATATTTCAATCTAAAGCTTGTGTTGTGTGTATAATATCAGCTTTACGGTAATATTTCTAACTAAAGCTTGTGTTGTGGGTATAATATCAGCTTTACGGTAATATTTAAATCTAAAGCTTGCGTTGTGTGTGTATAATATCAGCTTTACGGTAATATTTAAATCTAAAGCTTGTGTTGTGTGTATAATATCAGCTTTACGGTAATATTTCAATCTAAAGCTTGCTCTCTCTCTCCTCTCCTCTTTCTCCAGGTGTTCCATTACTTCTGGTCTGTTCTAGACCTGGTTCAGTTGGTGACGGTGTCAGATATTCCCAGCTTCCTCCGCTCCAGCACAGAGTTTCACCTGTATCCTTCACATCAGCTGATGACTGAGGTGTCCACATCTCAGATAAACTGTTCCTCTCAGATCTATAAACTGGAGATATTTAACCACAAAGCTGGTTTAAGGGAAGGGACTTTTCAGAATGTTACAGTTGTATGTGACCTGCTAGACAGTCACGCTGGAAGTCAGGCTACAGATATGGTCATTTATTTACTCTCTGAACAGGTTTACCCTTGAAACTGGTTTGGGGATAATGAACTTTGTACTTAGATAATGATTAGCCAGGTCTCATGTGACTGTATCTCCATGTAGACTGAACATGATCTTTTTCTACTGTCATTGTGTGAAGTAATAACAGATCAAGCCTTACAGTATAAAAGGCAATAATAAATAGCTAGATTCATCTCCCCAGTGTTTCACACTTGTCATGTACAGTATAATTAATCAATAAGGCCCGGGGGGGGGGTGTGGTATATGGCCAATATATCACGGCTAAAGCCTTTTCTTGGCATGACGCAACGCAGAGTGCCTGGTTACAGCCCTTAGCCGTGGTATATGTATTTATTTAACCTTTATTTAACCTCTAACTAGGCATGACGCAACGCAGAGTGCCTGGATACAGCCCTTAGCCGTGGTATATGTATTTATTTTACCTTTATTTAACCTCTAACTAGGCAAGTCAGTTAAGAACACATTCTTATTCAAAACGAGGGCCTAGGAACAGTGTGTTAACTGCCTTGTTCAGGGGCAGAACGACAGATTTTTTACCTTGTCAGCTCAGGGATTCGATCTAGCAACCTTTCGGTTTCTGGCCCAACGCTCTAATCACTAGGCTACCTGCCATATATTGGCAATATACCACAAACCTCCGAGGTGCTTTATTGCTATTAGAAACTGGTTACCAACATAATTAAAGCAGGTAAAATACATGTTTTGTCATACCTGTGATATACCACGGCTGTCAGCCAATGAGCATTCAGGGCTCGACCCAGCCAGTTTATGAAAGCCAATAAGAAACAGCTAGATACATCTCCCCAGTGTTCTACATCCCTTGACCAATCACGACAGAGAACTCTCCTCCAAATCACTGAGAGATAAACGGCTCCTTGATCAGTTCAGATCACTGTCTGGAAAGGTACATCAATCAGTCAGTACTACTCCAGTGTGTGACTCAATATACTGTGACTATCAGGCAGTAGTAGTAGTAACAGTAGTAGTAGTAATAACAGTAGTAGTAGTAGTAGTAGTAACAGTAGTAGTAGCAGTAGTAACAGTAGTAGCAGTTGTAACAGTAGTAGTAGTAATAACAGTAGTAGTAGTAGTAGTAGTAACAGTAGTAACAGTAGTAGCAGTAGTAGTAGTAGTAGTAGTAATAACAGTAGTAGTAGTAGTAGTAGTAGCAGTAGTAACAGTAGTAGCAGTAGTAGTAGTAGTAGTAACAGTAGTAGTAGCAGTAGTAACATTAGTAGTAGTAACAGTAGTAGTAGTAGTAGTAGTAGTAGTAACAGTAGTAGTAGCAGTAGTAGTAGCAGTAGTAACATTAGTAGTAGTAACAGTAGTAGTAGTAGTAGTAGTAGTAGTACCAGTAGTAGTAGTAGTACCATTAGCAGCAGCAGTATTAGTAGTAGCAGTAGTAGTAGTAGTAGTACCAGTACCAGTAGTAGTAGTAGTAGTAGTAGTAGTAGTAGTAGTAGTAGTAGTAGTAGTAACAGTAGTAATAGTAGTAGTAGCAGTAGTAGCAGTAGTAACAGTAGTAGTACCAGTAGTAGTAGTAACAGTAGTAGTACCAGTAACAGTAGTAGTAACAGTAGTAGTAGTAGTAGTAACAGTAGTAGTAGTAGTAGTAGCAGTAGTAGTAGTAGTAGTAACAGTAGTAGTAGTAGTAGTAGCAGTAGTAGTAGCAGTAGTAGTAGTAGTAGTAGCAGTAGTAGTAGTAGTAGTAACAGTAGTAACAGTAGTAGTAGCAGTAGTAGTAGCAGTAGTAGTAACAGTAGTAGTAGTAGCAGTAGTAGCAGCAGTAACAGTAGTAGTAGCAGTAACAGTAGTAGTAGTAGCAGTAACAGTAGTAGTAGCAGTAACAGTAGTAGTAGTAGTAGCAGCAGTAGTAGTAGTAGTAGTAACAGTAGTAGTAGTAGCAGTAACAGTAGTAGTAGTAGTAGCAGTAGTAGTAACAGTAGCAACAGCAGTAGTAGTAGGAGCAGCAGTAGGAGCAGTAGTAGTAGTAACAGCAGTAGCAGCAGCAGTAGAAACAGTAGTAGCAGCAGTAGTAGTAGTAGTAACAGTAGTAGTAGTAGCAGTAGTAGCAGTAGTAGTAGTAGTAGTAGTAGTAGTAGTAGTAGCAGCAGTAGCAGTAGTAGTAGTAGTAGCAACAGTAGTAGTAGTAGTAGTAGCAGTAGCAGTAGTAATAGTAGTAGCAGCAGCAGCAGCAGTAGTAGCAGCAGTAGTAGTAGTAGTAGCAGTAGTAGTAGTAGTAGTAGCAGTAGTAGTAGTAGTAGTAGTAGTAGTAGTAGCAGCAGTAGTAGCAGTAGTACCAGTAGTACCAGTAGCAGTAGTAGTAGCAGTAGTAGTAGTAGTAGTAGTAGCAGTAGCAGTAGTGTAGTAGTAGTAGTGTAGTAGTAGTAGTATTAGTATTAGTATTAGTATTAGTAGTAGTAGCAGTAGCAGTAGTAGCGGTAGTAGTAGCAGTAGTAGTAGTAGTAGTAGTAGTAGTAGTACTAGTAGTAGTAGTAGTACCATTAGCAGCAGCAGTATTAGTAGTAGCAGTAGTAGTAGTAGCAGTAGTAGTACCAGTAGTAGTAGTAGTAGTAGTAGTAGTAGTAGTAGTAGTAGTAGTAACAGTAGTAATAGTAGTAGTAGCAGTAGTAGCAGTAGTAACAGTAGTAGTACCAGTAGTAGTAGCAGTAGTAATAGTAGTAGCAGTAGTAATAGTAGTAGTAGTAGTAGCAGTAGCAGTAGTAGTAGTAGTAGCAGTAGTAATAGTAGTAGTAGTAGTAGCAGTAGCAGTAGTAGTATATTCATGGGGCGAATGCAAATGGAGAACTTGGGACTATAAGGTTCAATCCGTATTTGTGTGGAAATGTAGTTATTGACAGCCTTGTTCACTACCTTTATGGTACTATAAATACCCCAATACATGTTGTTGCGTTCAAAATAATACAATTAAAAATAGTTGACACCATTCAAACCAATTAGGATTCAGAACTTTAAAACAAATTCTCTCAGAATCATATTTTTGCACATAGAACCTTCTAGTTCCAAGCTCTAGATATGTCAAATAATGATTTGAGGTGTGTTTGGTTTACACATTTGGTTTATACTCCAGGTAGGGGCACTGTTCTCTCTATCCTGTACGGTCAGCTCCATGGCTCTACCCCCTGCCTCTCAGCTCAGCTCCCAGAAGTGGAAGGACTTCATGGCTAAGAGACCCAAGACCCTGCCTGGTAGGTACTGTATGTGGATCGTCAGCTACAGCCCGTGTGTGAGAAAAGGGATTGGCTCCGTGTTGGTCCTGGATCGACCGTCACAGAACTAACTGTATAGGAACTATAAATATTTAAACAACCAGAATCAAGGCAACAAGGAGAACCAAGGCAGTCTTTATACTATATAAACCTCCCTAGGCATTCCTATGGCTTTTTCTCTACCTATAATCTGGATGTGTGTTCTTTATTTTCAACTCATTTTGACCTATTTGGTTTGCCATAGTTCCATATGTGGAGGTGAAGGGTGAGAGCGGACACTACTTCCTGTTGGTCCAGGGGTCAGAGGGCGGAGGCTGCAAGGCCCGCATGATACACTCAGCCAATCAGATCAATGGAGCCGCTGCCATGGCAACCGTCAATGGGCTTCTGAAAGAGAATTCTGTGTCGTCTTCAGGTAAGAAACTTAAAAAAGAAATGGTGACCAAACAAAGATCTACTCTGATATTAAGTGTTGTTTACATTATAATTGGTGACGTACCTGTCAATATCACGGACAGTATGAATGGTCTACTGTCAGCATGGTATCCAGCAGTCTTTAAAGACTGGCTCAGAGACTGGGCAGAACGTAATTACAAATGATTTGTAGACTGAAAATTGACTGCAAGAATCCCAAACAGATATAATATTTGACAAAAACATAATCATTTCAAGCCTTGCTTACATTTGCATAAGATCACATACCTCTCTATTGTGCGTGCCAATACTTGGGAACAGATTTCCTAAATTAAAATAACTTGGAGCTGATTTGCTGGTGTTTTTACAGTCTTATGTCCAAACATTTTTAAAAAATGAAATAAGGGGGGCCAAAATAAAAGCACCCGCGGGCCTCCAGTTGGGGAACCCTGCCCTTACTCTTCTGACTCTTTCCTCTGGATATTCACCTTCTTTCAGAGATAATAAAGCCCTGTAGAAAGAGAGACAGACATACCTCTGAGTGAAACAGAGGACGAAGAGAGAAGACACAGCAGTGTAGTCTCTCTCTTTCCTCTCTCTTTCGTCTCTCTCTTTCGTCTC
>NW_024609526.1:97500-190000 GCF_018296145.1 Oncorhynchus tshawytscha
AGCAACATAGAACAAGCAAGACATAGCAACATAGGACAAGCAAGACGTAGCATACAGACAGAGCAACATAGAACAAAAAGCAGTGTGCTTGTGTTAAACTCCCCTGTCCCCTTTGATAGCGTTTGTGTTGTCCCATTCATATGAACTTCATTTGAACTCATAAGCCACGTTACCAGGTTATTGAACATCCTAAAAAGAACTCCCACGTCTGAGTTATGTTGTTTCAGGTGTGAATAATGTGATTACTTCAGGGGGAAAAAGAGAAACCTGAACACTGCTCTTACTAATGTCACTTATTTTATTCAACCTTATTAAACTCTACCCATGCAAAACCTGCTGATTTAGAAGGTCCTGTGTAGATTGTATTTTCAACCAGCAACTATCAGGAAATATCACAGATCACACGTCACACTTTTTTACAGTGTTACTTTCATCAGCTGTTGTACAATATCATACAAAACACAGGAAAAACAGAGTTTTGACTGCAGTGGGCCTTTAATAAAAATAAGTAATACTAGCGAGAGCAGTGTGCGGGTTTCTCTTTTCTCTGATGTTATTGAGAAGGGTTCAGCCAATTGATTGATAAAGCAGTCCACTTGGTCTCTTCTCCCAGGTTCCACCACTACAGACTGGCTGCGCTCCCTGCCCTGTCTCCATGGAGACCAACTGCTACAGAGGGAGAGGAAGTTGGCCGAGGTGCAGACTCTGGTCCTGAAGGAGTGCCTGAGTAAGTACAACATCATATTTTATTCATCCTTTATTTAGCCAGGTAAGTCTCGCGGAATCATGTCTAACGCAGAATATATATTAAAATGTCTGTACTCGGCACACTCTTTCCATTTGCAGTGAGCTTTATTGCCACCAAATAGAGGCTAGTTAATGCATTTTTTTATTGCAGTTTATTTAACCAGATATTTTATTGAAAACATTCTATTTGACAAAAAAAACATATCTAGCATAGTTTAATAAAGCAAGTCAGTCTGTGTAGCAGCCAGACAGGTAGGTGGTTCCTCCAGTATTAAAGTCAGTCTGTGTAGCAGCCAGACAGGTAGGGGGTTCCTCCAGTATTAAAGTCAGTCTGTGTAGCAGCCAGACAGGTAGGTGGTTCCTCCAGTATTGAAGTCAGTCTGTGTAGCAGCCAGACAGGTAGGGGGTTCCTGCAGTATTAAAGGCAGTCTGTGTAGCAGCCAGACGGGTAGGGGGTTCCTCCAGTATTAAAGTCAGTCTGTGTAGCAGCCAGACAGGTAGGGGGTTCCTCCAGTATTAAAGTCAGTCTGTGTAGCAGCCAGACAGGTAGGTGGTTCCTCCAGTATTAAAGTCAGTCTGTGTAGCAGCCAGACAGGTAGGTGGTTCCTCCAATATTGAAGTCAGTCTGTGTAGCAGCCAGACAGGTAGGTGGTTCCTCCAGTATTAAAGTCAGTCTGTATCGTAGCCAGACAGGTAGGTGGTTCCTCCAGTATTGAAGTCAGTCTGTGTAGCAGCCAGACAGGTAGGTGGTTCCTCCAGTATTAAAGTCAGTCTGTGTAGCAGCCAGACAGGTAGGTGGTTCCTCCAGTATTAAAGTCAGTCTGTGTAGCAGCCAGACAGGTAGGTGGTTCCTCCAGTATTAAAGTCAGTCTGTGTAGCAGCCAGACAGGTAGGGGGTTCCTCCAGTATTAAAGTCAGTCTGTGTAGCAGCCAGACAGGTAGGTGGTTCCTCCAGTATTAAAGTCAGTCTGTATCGTAGCCAGACAGGTAGGTGGTTCCTCCAGTATTAAAGTCAGTCTGTGTAGCAGCCAGACAGGTAGGTGGTTCCTCCAGTATTAAAGTCAGTATGTGTAGCAGCCAGACAGGTAGGGGGTTCCTCCAGTATTAAAGTCAGTCTGTGTAGCAGCCAGACAGGTAGGTGGTTCCTCCAGTATTAAAGTCAGTCTGTGTAGCAGCCAGACAGGTAGGTGGTTCCTCCAGTATTGAAGTCAGTCTGTGTAGCAGCCAGACAGGTAGGGGGTTCCTCCAGTATTAAAGTCAGTCTGTGTAGCAGCCAGACAGGTAGGGGTTCCTCCAGTATTAAAGTCAGTCTGTGTAGCAGCCAGACAGGTAGGTGGTTCCTCCAGTATTAAAGTCAGTCTGTGTAGCAGCCAGACAGGTAGGTGGTTCCTCCAGTATTAAAGTCAGTCTGTGTAGCAGCCAGACAGGTAGGTGGTTCCTCCAGTATTAAAGTCAGTCTGTATCGTAGCCAGACAGGTAGGTGGTTCCTCCAGTATTAAAGTCAGTATGTGTAGCAGCCAGACAGGTAGGGGTTCCTCCAGTATTAAAGTCAGTCTGTGTAGCAGCCAGACAGGTAGGTGGTTCCTCCAGTATTAAAGTCAGTCTGTGTAGCAGCCAGACAGGTAGGTGGTTCCTCCAGTATTAAAGTCAGTCTGTGTAGCAGCCAGACAGGTAGGTGGTTCCTCCAGTATTAAAGTCAGTCTGTGTAGCAGCCAGACAGGTAGGGGTTCCTCCAGTATTAAAGTCAGTCTGTGTAGCAGCCAGACAGGTAGGTGGTTCCTCCAGTATTAAAGTCAGTCTGTATCGTAGCCAGACAGGTAGGTGGTTCCTCCAGTATTAAAGTCAGTCTGTGTAGCAGCCAGACAGGTAGGTGGTTCCTCCAGTATTAAAGTCAGTATGTGTAGCAGCCAGACAGGTAGGGGTTCCTCCAGTATTAAAGTCAGTCTGTGTAGCAGCCAGACAGGTAGGTGGTTCCTCCAGTATTAAAGTCAGTCTGTGTAGCAGCCAGACAGGTAGGTGGTTCCTTCAGTATTGAAGTCAGTCTGTGTAGCAGCCAGACAGGTAGGGGGTTCCTCCAGTATTAAAGTCAGTCTGTGTAGCAGCCAGACAGGTAGGGGGTTCCTCCAGTATTAAAGTCAGTCTGTGTAGCAGCCAGACAGGTAGGTGGTTCCTCCAGTATTAAAGTCAGTCTGTGTAGCAGCCAGACAGGTAGGTGGTTCCTCCAGTATTGAAGTCAGTCTGTGTAGCAGCCAGACAGGTAGGGGGTTCCTCCAGTATTAAAGTCAGTCTGTATCGTAGCCAGACAGGTAGGTGGTTCCTCCAGTATTAAAGTCAGTATGTGTAGCAGCCAGACAGGTAGGGGTTCCTCCAGTATTAAAGTCAGTCTGTGTAGCAGCCAGACAGGTAGGTGGTTCCTCCTCCAGTATTAAAGTCAGTCTGTGTAGCAGCCAGACAGGTAGGTGGTTCCTCCAGTATTAAAGTCAGTCTGTGTAGCAGCCAGACAGGTAGGTGGTTCCTCCAGTATTAAAGTCAGTCTGTGTAGCAGCCAGACAGGTAGGGGTTCCTCCAGTATTAAAGTCAGTCTGTGTAGCAGCCAGACAGGTAGGTGGTTCCTCCAGTATTAAAGTCAGTCTGTGTAGCAGCCAGGCAGGTAGGTGGTTCCTCCAGTATTAAAGTCAGTCTGTGTAGCAGCCAGACAGGTAGGTGGTTCCTCCAGTATTAAAGTCAGTCTGTATCGTAGCCAGACAGGTAGGTGGTTCCTCCAGTATTAAAGTCAGTATGTGTAGCAGCCAGACAGGTAGGGGGTTCCTCCAGTATTAAAGTCAGTCTGTGTAGCAGCCAGACAGGTAGGTGGTTCCTCCAGTATTAAAGTCAGTCTGTGTAGCAGCCAGACAGGTAGGTGGTTCCTCCAGTATAAAGTCAGTCTGTGTAGCAGCCAGACAGGTAGGTGGTTCCTCCAGTATTAAAGTCAGTCTGTGTAGCAGCCAGACAGGTAGGGGGTTCCTCCAGTATTAAAGTCAGTCTGTGTAGCAGCCAGACAGGTAGGTGGTTCCTCCAGTATTGAAGTCAGTCTGTGTAGCAGCCAGACAGGTAGGTGGTTCCTCCAGTATTAAAGTCAGTCTGTATCGTAGCCAGACAGGTAGGGGGTTCCTCCAGTATTAAAGGCAGTCTGTATCGTAGCCAGACAGGTAGGGGGTTCCTCCAGTATTAAAGGCAGTCTGTATCGTAGCCAGACAGGTAGGTGGTTCCTCCAGCATTAAAGTCAGTCTATATCGTAGCCAGACAGGTAGGTGGTTCCTCCAGTATTAAAGGCAGTCTGTATCGCAGCCAGACAGATAGGTGGTTCCTCCAGTATTAAAGGCAGTCTGTAGTAGCCAGACAGGTAAGTGGTTCCTCCAGTATTGATGTCAGTCTGTATCGTAGCCAGACAGGTAAGTGGTTCCTCCAGTATTAAAGTCAGTCTGTGTAGCAGCCAGACAGGTAGGTGGTTCCTCCAGTATTGAAGTCAGTCTGTGTAGCAGCCAGACAGGTAGGGGGTTCCTCCAGTATTAAAGTCAGTCTGTATCGTAGCCAGACAGGTAGGTGGTTCCTCCAGTATTAAACATCCAATAACATCAAGCAGCCTCACGCTACAGAAACCTGAGTCTCCAGCCCTTATGGCACATCCTGGCTCGGACAAGGCTACTTACTGACTACTCTCGTTATTCCTTATTGACTAGGACGTAGAGAAGAGGCAGAGAAGCCAGCTTCAATACCAGTCAATGACCTGAAGATCTTGCTCAGCCTGGCCAGAGAACAGTACCTCAAGATGCATGACTCTACCCTGCCTAAAGCCTCTACCCTGCCTAAAGACTCCAGTCTGCCCAGAGTTGAGCCCTGTGGAGCAGAGGAGGTGAACCTCACTACGAAGACTACAGGTATTCTGCTGTTCCAGTCCCCCCTTACTCCCCGTAACACAGCTCAGTAACTTTTACAGCGCATTCAGGAAGTATTCAGACCCCTTGACTTTTTTCACATTTTGTTATGTTACAGCCTTATTCTAAAATGGATTATATTGTTTTTTCCCCTCATCAATCTACACACAATACCCCATAATGACATCACAATACCCCATAATGACATCACAATACCCCATAATGACATCACAATACCCCATAATGACATCACAATACCCCATAATGACAAAGCAAAAACTGTTTAAAAAAAAAAAAGTTTTCTAATTTATGTTTTAAAAAACACGCAAAAAAAAACAGATATCACATTTACATAAGTATTCAGACCCTTTACTCAGTACTTTGTTGAAGCACCTTTGGCAGCGATTACAGCCTTGAGTCTTCTTGGGTATGACGCTACAAGCTTGGCACACCTGTATTTGGGAGTTTCTCCCATTCTTTTCTGCAGATCCTCTCAAGCTCTGTCAGGTTGGATGGGGAGTGTCGCTGCACAGCTATTTTCAGGTCTCTCCAGAGATGTTAGATCAGGTTCAAGTCCGGGCTCTGGCTGGGCCACTCAAGGACATTCAGAGACTTGTCCCGAAGCTACTCCTGCATTGTCTTGGCTGTTTGCTTAGGGTCATTGTCCTGTTGGAAGGTGAACCTTCGCCCCAGTCTGAGGTCCTGAGCGCTCTGGAGCAGATTTTCATCAAGAATCTCTCAGTACTTTGCTCTGTTCATCTTTCCCTCGATCCTAACTAGTCTCCCAGTCCCTGTCTCTGAAAAACATCCCCACAGCATGATGCTGCCACCACCATGCTTCACCGTAGGGATGGTGACAGGTTTCCTCCAGACATGAGGTTTTGCATTCAGGCCAAAGAGTTCAATCTTGGTATAATAGTGTATAGTGGTAATAATAGTAATAGTGTATAATAGTGTGGCCAAAGAGTTTCAATCAATCTCAGTCAGAGAGTCCTTTAGGTGCCTTTTGGCCACACTATTATAAAGGCTTGATTGGGGGAGTGCTGCGGAGATGGTTGTCCTTATGAAAGATTCTCCCATCTCCACAGAGAAACTCTGGAGCTCTGTCAGAGAGACCATTGGGTTCTTGGTCACCTCCCTGACCAAGGCCCTTGCTCATTTTGTCCGGGTGGCCAGCTCTAGGAAGAGTCTTGGTGCTTCCGAACTTCTTCCATTTAAGAATGATGGAGGCCATGGTGTTCTTGGGGGCCTTCAATGCTGCAGAAATGTTTTGGTACCCTTCCCCAGATCTGTGCCTCGACACAATCCTGTCTCGGAGCTCTACAGACAATTCCTTTGACCTCATGGCTTGGTTTTCGCTCGGACATGCACTGTCAACTGTAGGACCTTTATATAGACAGATGTGTGCCTTTCCAAATGATGTCCAATAAATTGAATTTACCACAGGTGGACTCCAATCAAGTTGTAGAAACATCTCAAGGATGATCAATGGAAACAGGATACACCTGAACTCAATTTCGAAGTCTCATAGCAAAGGGTCTGAGTACTTATGTAAATAAGCTATTTCTATTTTTAATTTTTATACATTTGCAAAAATAAAATCTTTACTTGTTTTTGCTTTGTCATTATTGGGTATCGATTAAAAAAATAAAAAATAAATAGAATAAGGCTGTAACGTAACAAAATGTGGAAAAAGTCAAGGGGTCTGAATACTTTCTGAATACACTGTATTTGCCTTCTCTAAAACTGACTCCTACTAGAAACCTTGACTGATAAAACAAAAATGACTCTTTTCCCATTCCAATGTAGAGTTCATTAAACACTCCCAACATGCTGATTGGCCAGAGAGAAGTGTTCTGCAGAACTATGAGAACCTCCAGAGGACTCGTCAGAAGCTGAGGTAAACTTGAATAATGCTCTTCACATCGGTACATACATCTCTCTTCCGTCAACAATAAGCAAGCAAGGTGACTTATGGGAATAGAGAGTCCGACAGTATCTTTGGTTCCTCACACGTGACTCGTTTAACCATCTCATCTTTGGTCTCCTCCCTTCACAGGTTTGGTCTGCTGTCTGGCAGCTCATCTGACTGTCTGCTGGGGCCTAAAGACGTCCAGGGCCAGAGAACCACCCCAGCCTTGCTGGATGCCAAAGAGCTGCTTAGACACTTCACACCAGACGGCCTGCCCACCGGAGAACTGCAGCCTCTATTAGTCCAGAGACTAGGGTAAGTCTGTTAGTCTGGAGACTAGGGTAACTCTATTAGTCTGGAGACTAGGGTAACTCTATTAGTCTGGAGACTAGGGTAACTCTGTTAGTCTGGAGACTAGGGTAACTCTGTTAGTCTGGAGACTAGGGTAACTCTGTTAGTCTGGAGACTAGGGTAACTCTGTTAGTCTGGAGACTAGGGTACCTCTGTTAGTCTGGAGACTAGGGTACCTCTGTTAGTCTGGAGACTAGGGTAACTCTGTTAGTCTGGAGACTAGGGTAACTATTAGTCTGGAGACTAGGGTAACTCTGTTATTCTGGAGACTAGGGTAACTCTAGAGAGTTGTTCAATTCAGATACTGTTCAGTTCAGATGCTTTAGGGAGTTGTTCAAAGGCATTGTGGTTTGACTCATTCTCTCTCTACTACAGAAAGTTGTCTAACGTATTTAGATGTACAACAGCCTCTCAGCCTCCCTGGTCAATTTATATGTGTCTGAGTGCTCCAAAGTAGTTAACACTAACCGGGAGGAAGAGCAGCTCTATCTTGTCGAGGTTGAGCTTGAGGTGCTGAACCGACATCCAAGCTGAGATATCTGCCGGGCACGCAGAGATGGGTGTCAGGAGGAGGGAAGGAGAAAAGTAGCTGAGTGTCATCGTCATAGCAGTGATAGGAGAGACCAGGATATGACGGAGCCGAGTGACTTGGTGTATAGAGAGAAGAGGGCCTAGAACCGAGCCCTGGGGGACACCAGTAGATGAGAGTACCCTTCATATCGAAAGTAAACTTGGAGTCACGCGATGATATGTTGTGTGGTCCTCCCACTACGACTTGGGTAAACCATGCAGTTTATTAGGCTACAGATTAAATAAATTATGATGACGAACTACACAGGAGTGGTTAAAGTGCATGGAATGGATGGAAAACCAGCTACTGAGGGTAGCTCAACAATGGGACAATCTGTCTGACACACCCCCCCAGTCTGTCTGAACCCCCCCCCAATCTGTCCCCCTGTCTGTCACCCCCTCAATCTGTCTGACTAAAGTCTATGAAATGACATTTCAGGCTTCTAATATGGATGTAGAAATGTGTTCTGGCGCTTCAGTGTGACTCTGGGCAAATCAGTTTTGTCACCGTCTGAAACTGGAATCCCCCTAAAAAACAGTGTCGTCAACATGTTGAATAATCTGTTTCTAACTTTCTCTTCCCCCGAGGAGAAACCACTCCATTCAGCAGACAACTATTCAGTTAGGATGTTTCAGACACCATGTAGCGACGATGATTTCATGTGGCTGTCTACCTCTGATATGCATTCGAATCAAAAGGTTTTCGCCTAATTGAATTCCTCTGATTTATAAAGAGCCTTTATCAGACAGTGCTCTTACAGAAGGCAGAGAAGAATATTAGTAATTAGTAATTTATGTTCATTAAGAGGCGTTCTAGACATTCAAGCTGTCAGTTCATTAGGAAGTTGTTTTACACACTGAATCAGTTTGGGTGCAGAGGACAGGAGAGTTTAGTTTCACTTCAGATCGCTGCAGTACTGTGTGTTCTTCTCTGCAGTACTGTGTGTTCTTCGCTGTAGTACTGTGTGTTCTTCTCTGCAGTACTGTGTGTTCTTCTCTGCAGTACTGTGTTCTTCGCTGTAGTACTGTGTGTTCTTCTCTGCAGTACTGTGTGTTCTTCTCTGTAGTACTGTGTGTTCTTCTCTGCAGTACTGTGTGTTCTTCTCTGCAGTACTGTGTGTTCTTCTCTGCAGTACTGTGTGTTCTTCTCTGCAGTACTGTGTGTTCTTCGCTGTAGTACTGTGTGTTCTTCGCTGTAGTACTGTGTGTTCTTCTCTGCAGTACTGTGTGTTCTTCTCTGCAGTACTGTGTGTTCTTCACTGCAGTCTTGGATTTGAATAGAAAATGTTCACAGCTCCTGTACAATAATGTGTCTCTGTGTGTTTCCAGGGGAAATGCATTCCAGATGTCTCCAGACTTGACCCCCAGGAAAGTGACCCAGATCCCCTTCAGCCAAGCAGCCAGCTCCCACTACCATGGACTAGAGTAGGTGTCTTTATTCATACAGGAACCTACCATGGACTAGAGTAGGTGTCTTTATACATACAGGACCCTACCATGGACTAGAGTAGGTGTCTTTATACATACAGGACCCTACCATGGACTAGAGTAGGTGTCTTTATACATACAGGACACTACCATGGACTATACATACAGGACCCTACCATGGACTATACATACAGGAACCTACCATGGACTAGAGTAGGTGTCTTTATTCATACAGGACACTACCATGGACTATACATACAGGACACTACCATGGACTATACATACAGGAACCTACCATGGACTAGAGTAGGTGTCTTCATACATACAGGACACTACCATGGACTATACATACAGGACACTACCATGGACTAGAGTAGGTGTCTTCTATACATACAGGACCCTACCATGGACTATACATACAGGACCCTACCATGGACTAGAGTAGGTGTCTTTATACATACAGGAACCTACCATGGACTATACATACAAGACCCTACCATGGACTAGAGTAGGTGTCTTCATACATACAGGACACTACCATGGACTAGAGTAGGTGTCTTTATACATACAGGAACCTACCATGGACTATACATACAAGACCCTACCATGGACTAGAGTAGGTGTCTTCATACATACAGGACACTACCATGGACTAGAGTAGGTGTCTTCATACATACAAGACCCTACCATGGACTAGAGTAGGTGTCTTTATACATACAAGACCCTACCATGGACTAGAGTAGGTGTCTTTATACATACAAGACCCTACCATGGACTAGAGTAGGTGTCTTCATACATACAAGACCCTACCATGGACTATACATACAGGACCCATACCATGGACTAGAGTAGGTGTCTTCATACATACAGGAACCTACCATGGACTATACATACAGGAACCTACCATGGACTAGAGTAGGTGTCTTCATACATACAGGACACTACCATGGACTAGAGTAGGTGTGTTTATACATACAGGACACTACCACTACCATGGAATATAGGTTAATCTTTATTTATTTATTTAACCTTTATTTAACTAGGCATGTCAGTTAAGAACAAATTCTTATTTACAATGACGGCCTACCAGGGAACAGTGGGTTAATAGCCTTGTTCAGGGGCAGAGCGACAGATTTGTACCTTGTCAGCTCGGTGATTTCGATCCAGCAACCTTTCGGTTACTGACCCGACGCTCTAACCGCCACCCTAACCGACACATGACCCTATCCACCTCTTAGGGTAGAGTACTGAGGGCCTGACCACATGAACCTATCCACCTCTTAGGGTAGAGTACTGAGGTCCTGACCACATGAACCTATCCACCTCTTAGGGTAGAGTACTGAGGGCCTGACCACATGAACCTATCTCCTAAAGGTTGATACCCCATCTGAGTGGTACAGTGTAAAGAGACTGATCTAGAATCAGCTCTCTCTTTAAGAGATGTCTCCCAAACTACCTCCTAAAGGTTGATACCCCATCTGAGTGGTACAGTGTAAAGAGACTGATCTAGAGTCAGCTCTCTCTTTAAGAGATGTCTACCAAACTACCTCCTAAAGGTTGATACCCCATCTGAGTGGTACAGTGTAAAGAGACTGATCTAGAATCAGCTCTCTCTTTAAGAGATGTCTCCCAAACTACCTCCTAAAGGTTGATACCCCATCTGAGTGGTACAGTGTAAAGAGACTGATCTAGAGTCAGCTCTCTCTTTAAGAGGTTGATGCCCCATCTGAGTCCACACATCCCTGCAAGAATTACCTTAATTACCTTAATACGAGCACAGCGTTTTTGCTCTGTTAGACACATTTGAAAATGAAAGGCTTTTAAAATATCCACACATTTGTGAATCATTGCATTAATCAAGTGTGCAACACTATGTGCAATATGGTTTAGATGAGAAAATCCTGTGTAGTTTGAATTGCGATCCTTATTTTGTTAGTCCGTATACTATAGTATTTACGGTATGCTAATAGCTGCACCAACACATGAAGCAGGAATGTGTTTTGGACATACCACATCCACGGCTGGAGTTAACAGAAAAGTTACAAATCAAATTTTGAAGAGAGATTGATCTCACTAGACTTATTTTACTCGTGTAAATGACACCTAAGAGACTTTAACAAGTCAAGGCCTAGTTTCTCTCTCTCTCTTTATGCTAATTTAGTTCTGATCTTTCAGTCTTATCAATGTTGATGTTCCTTCTGGAACCCTCCCCCTGCTCTTTTATACTTTATCTACTACCAAGTACTGGCTTATTGACTGGCTCTTCTCCCTGGACCTCTGTGTTGAATCACTAAGGTCTCTCTTCTCCCTGGTCCAGACCTGTCTCTGTGTTGAATCACTAAGGTCTCTCTTCTCCCTGGTCCAGACCTGTCTCTGTGTTGAATCACTAAGGTCTCTCTTCTCCCTGGTCCAGACCTGTCTCTGTGTTGAATCACTAAGGTCTCTCTTCTCCCTGGTCCAGACCTGTCTCTGTGTTGAATCACTAAGGTCTCTCTTCTCCCTGGTCCAGACCTGTCTCTGTGTTGAATCACTAAGGTCTCTCTTCTCCCTGGTCCAGACCTGTCTCTGTGTTGAATCACTAAGGTCTCTCTTCTCCCTGGTCCAGACCTGTCTCTGTGTTGAATCACTAAGGTCTCTCTTCTCCCTGGTCCAGTCCTGTCTCTGTGTTGAATCACTAAGGTCTCTCTTCTCCCTGGTCCAGACCTGTCTCTGTGTTGAATCACTAAGGTCTCTCTTCTCCCTGGTCCAGACCTGTCTCTGTGTTGAATCACTAAGGTCTCTCTTCTCCCTGGTCCAGACCTGTCTCTGTGTTGAATCACTAAGGTCTCTCTTCTCCCTGGTCCAGACCTGTCTCTGTGTTGAATCACTAAGGTCTCTCTTCTCCCTGGTCCAGACCTGTCTCTGTGTTGAATCACTAAGGTCTCTCTTCTCCCTGGTCCAGACCTGTCTCTGTGTTGAATCACTAAGGTCTCTCTTCTCCCTGGTCCAGACCTGTCTCTGTGTTGAATCACTAAGGTCTCTCTTCTCCCTGGTCCAGTCCTGTCTCTGTGTTGAATCACTAAGGTCTCTCTTCTCCCTGGTCCAGACTGGTCTATGTTTTGAATCACTAATTTCTTGACCCTACCCAGGTTCTGTCTGGACGAGCAGGGCCACAAGGCCTTGGACCGGGACCAAGGCTTCATCCGGCTGCAGTCTCGTCTGATTCGCTACGAGACCCAGACCACCTGCTCCAAGGAACCTTGTCCCGTCCCCTTCGCCTTAAGCCCCGCCCCCTCGCCGGCCGTGCTGTCTGAACCAGGAAGTGTCCCGGACGGAGAGGCCATCCTCAACTCTGACCTGCCCAAGATCAAGAGACGATCCTGGGATACAGACGCCACCCACCCCCATAAGAGGTTAGTGAGGTTTGTATGGTCCTCTGGAGCTCAGTTGGTAGAGCATGGCTCTTACAACGCCAGGATAGGGGGTTTAATTCCCGGAGCCACCTACACATAAAACAAATGTTTGCACGGTAAGTCGCTTTGGATAAAAGTGTCTGTTAAATGGCATATTAGAGGCATCATGTTCTATATAGGCGAAGGGTCCGTACGTACAGCCTGTGGTTCAGAGCAGGTGCTAGAGGTCAAAGGTTACGTACATACATCCTGTGGTTTGGAGCAGGTGCTAGAGGTCAAAGGTTAAGTACATACATCCTGTGGTTTAGAGCAGGTGCTAGAGGTCAAAGGTTACGTACGTACAGCCTGTGGTTTAGAGCAGGTGCTGGAGGTCAAAGGTTACGTACATACATCCTCTGGTTTAGAGTAGATGCTAGAGGTCAAAGGTTAAGTACATACATCCTGTGGTTCAGAGCAGGTGCTAGAGGTCAAAGGTTACGTACGTACATCCTGTGGTTTGGAGCAGGTGCTAGAGGTCAAAGGTTAAGGTGTACATACAGCCTGTGGTTTAGAGTAGATGCTAGAGGTCAAAGGTTACGTACATACATCCTGTGGTTTAGAGTAGATGCTAGAGGTCAAAGGTTAAGTACATACATCCTGTGGTTCAGAGCAGGTGCTAGAGGTCAAAGGTTACGTACATACATCCTGTGGTTTGGAGCAGGTGCTAGAGGTCAAAGGTTAAGTACATACATCCTGTGGTTTAGAGCAGGTGCTAGAGGTCAAAGGTTACGTACGTACAGCCTGTGGTTTAGAGCAGGTGCTGGAGGTCAAAGGTTACGTACATACATCCTCTGGTTTAGAGTAGATGCTAGAGGTCAAAGGTTACGTACGTACAGCCTGTGGTTTAGAGCAGGTGCTGGAGGTCAAAGGTTACGTACATACATCCTGTGGTTTGGAGCAGGTGCTAGAGGTCAAAGGTTACGTACATACATCCTGTGGTTTGGAGCAGGTGCTAGAGGTCAAAGGTTACGTACGTACATCCTGTGGTTTAGAGCAAGTGCTAGAGGTCAAAGGTTATGTACATACATCCTGTGGTTTAGAGCAGGTGCTGGAGGTCAAAGGTTACGTACATACATCCTGTGGTTTAGAGTAGATGCTAGAGGTCAAAGGTTACGTACGTACAGCCTGTGGTTTAGAGCAGGTGCTGGAGGTCAAAGGTTACGTACATACATCCTGTGGTTTGGAGCAGGTGCTAGAGGTCAAAGGTTACGTACGTACAGCCTGTGGTTTAGAGCAGGTGCTAGAGGTCAAAGGTTACGTACGTACATCCTGTGGTTTTGAGCAAGTGCTAGAGGTCAAAGGTTACGTACATACATCCTGTGGTTTAGAGCAGGTGCTAGAGGTCAAAGGTTACGTACGTACAGCCTGTGGTTTAGAGCAGGTGCTGGAGGTCAAAGGTTACGTACGTACAGCCTGTGGTTTAGAGCAGGTGCTGGAGGTCAAAGGTTACGTACGTACAGCCTGTGGTTTAGAGCAGGTGCTGGAGGTCAAAGGTTACGTACGTACATCCTGTGGTTTAGAGCAGGTGCTAGAGGTCAAAGCTTACGTACGTACATCCTGTGGTTTAGAGCAGGTGCTGGAGGTCAAAGGTTACGTACATACATCCTGTAGTTTAGAGCAGATGCTAGAGGTCAAAGACTATATTGAACAGGTGTTTTTGTAACAATAAACTTCGTAGGGGAATAGATTACAATGTGATAGTCTTCTACTGCTAGGTTGTATTGGCCACCCACTATCTCTACTCGTTACATTTCATTTTGGGATGTTTGCAAGTCTCAGTTCATTTGTTCATCAAATCCCAGATTTTACACACAGATATTTCACAGGTTGAATAAAGGAGAAGCATTCGCTTGGCTTTTCCACTCACGACCAAATATGGTGATTAGAGGAAGCCCAGTGGTCGGCGGTGGGGAATGATGGAGCGAAATGGATTTTAGCCGACATTCTGTTTCATTTTTTACATCGATGAAACATTTAATCTCGATACAGTTTTCTGTTCCCAAAACTAGAATCTGTTATGAACAGAGTGGACTAAGTTTAGTTGACTTTACTCTTTGACAACGTTTTTAAAAATGGCATTGTTTAGAAGGAGTGCAAAGGAGAATTTAGTTATTGCACACACACACTTCACAAAGTAGACGTTCCCTAATGGAAATGTCTCTGTTCTCTTTGATCAGAAACAGCAGGATTTCTCTGTTCTCTTTGATCAGAAACAACAGGGTTTCTCTGTTTCCTTTGATCAGAAACAGCAGGGTTTCTCTGTTCTCTTTGATCAGAAACAGCAGGATTTCTCTGTTCTCTTTGATCAGAAACAGCAGGATTTCTCTGTTCTCTTTGATCAGAAACAGCAGGATTTCTCTGTTCTCTTTGATCAGAAACAACAGGATTTCTCTGTTCTCTTTGATCAGAAACAACAGGGTTTCTCTGTTCTCTTTGATCAGAAACAGCAGGGTTTCTCTGTTCTCTTTGATCAGAAACAGCAGGATTTCTCTGTTCTCTTTGATCAGAAACAGCAGGATTTCTCTGTTCTCTTTGATCAGAAACAGCAGGATTTCTCTGTTCTCTTTGATCAGAAACAGCAGGATTTCTCTGTTCTCTTTGATCAGAAACAGCAGGATTTCTCTGTTCTCTTTGATCAGAAACAACAGGGTTTCTCTGTTTCCTTTGATCAGAAACAGCAGGGTTTCTCTGTTCTCTTTGATCAGAAACAGCAGGATTTCTCTGTTCTCTTTGATCAGAAACAGCAGGATTTCTCTGTTCTCTTTGATCAGAAACAACAGGGTTTCTCTGTTTCCTTTGATCAGAAACAGCAGGGTTTCTCTGTTCTCTTTGATCAGAAACAGCAGGGTTTCTCTGTTCTCTTTGATCAGAAACAGCAGGATTTCTCTGTTCTCTTTGATCAGAAACAGCAGGATTTCTCTGTTCTCTTTGATCAGAAACAGCAGGATTTCTCTGTTCTCTTTGATCAGAAACAACAGGATTTCTCTGTTCTCTTTGATCAGAAACAACAGGATTTCTCTGTTCTCTTTGATCAGAAACAGCAGGATTTCTCTGTTCTCTTTGATCAGAAAAAACAGGATTTCTCTGTTCCCTATAATGAGAAACAGCAGGATTTCTCTGTTCCCTTTGATCAGAAACAACAGGGTTTCTCTGTTCCCTTTGATCAGAAACAACAGGATCTCTCTGTTCCCTTTGATCAGAAACAGCAGGGTTTCTCTGTTTCATTTGATCAGAAACAACAGGATTTCTCTGTTCCATTTGATCAGAAACAGCAGGGTTTCTCTGTTCCATTTGATCAGAAACAGCAGGGTTTCTCTGTTCCATTTGATCAGAAACAGCAGGGTTTCTCTGTTCCATTTGATCAGAAACAGCAGGGTTTCTCTGTTCCATTTGATCAGAAACAGCAGGGTTTCTCTGTTCCATTTGATCAGAAACAGCAGGGTTTCTCTGTTCCCTTTGATCAGAAACAACAGGATCTCTCTGTTCCCTTTGATCAGAAACAGCAGGGTTTCTCTGTTCCATTTGATCAGAAACAGCAGGGTTTCTCTGTTCCATTTGATCAGAAAAACAGTTCCATTTGATCAGAAGGGTTTCTCTGTTCCATTTGATCAGAAACAGCAGGGTTTCTCTGTTCCATTTGATCAGAAACAGCAGGGTTCTCTGTTCCCTTTGATCAGAAACAGCAGGGTTTCTCTGTTCCATTTGATCAGAAACAGCAGGGGTTCTCTGTTCCATTTGATCAGAAACAGCAGGGGTTCTCTCTGTTCCATTTGATCAGAAACAGCAGGGTTCTCTGTTCCATTTGATCAGAAACAGCAGGGTTTCTCTGTTCCATTTGATCAGAAACAGCAGGGTTTCTCTGTTCCATTTGATCAGAAACAGCAGGGTTTCTCTGTTCCATTTGATCAGAAACAGCAGGGTTTCTCTGTTCCATTTGATCAGAAACAGCAGGGTTTCTCTGTTCCCTTTGATCAGAAACAACAGGATCTCTCTGTTCCCTTTGATCAGAAACAGCAGGGTTTCTCTGTTCCATTTGATCAGAAACAGCAGGGTTTCTCTCTTCCAT
This sequence comes from Oncorhynchus tshawytscha, assembly GCF_018296145.1. Taxonomy (NCBI): domain Eukaryota; kingdom Metazoa; phylum Chordata; class Actinopteri; order Salmoniformes; family Salmonidae; genus Oncorhynchus; species Oncorhynchus tshawytscha. The sequence continues at coordinate 113,920 of NW_024609526.1, forward strand.
TTGATCAGAAACAGCAGGGTTTCTCTGTTCCATTTGATCAGAAACAGCAGGGTTTCTCTGTTCCATTTGATCAGAAACAGCAGGGTTTCTCTGTTCCATTTGATCAGAAACAGCAGGGTTTCTCTGTTCCCTTTGATCAGAAACAGCAGGGTTTCTCTGTTCCATTTGATCAGAAACAGCAGGGGTTCTCTGTTCCATTTGATCAGAAACAGCAGGGTTTCTCTGTTCCATTTGATCAGAAACAGCAGGGTTTCTCTGTTCCATTTGATCAGAAAGAGCAGGGTTTCTCTGTTCCATTTGATCAGAAACAGCAGGGTTTCTCTGTTCCATTTGATCAGGGTTTCTCTGTTCCCTTTGATCAGGGTTTCTCTGTTCCCTTTGACCAGAAACAACAGGGTTTCTCTGTTCTCTTTGACCAGAAACAACAGGGTTTCTCTGTTCTCTTTGACCAGAAACAGCAGGGTTTCTCTGTTCTCTTTGACCAGAAACAGCAGGGTTTCTCTGTTCCCTTTGACCAGAAACAGCAGGGTTTCTCTGTTCCCTTTGATCAGAAACAGCAGGGTTTCTCTGTTTCCTTTGACCAGAAACAGCAGGGTTTCTCTGTTCTCTTTGACCAGAAACAGCAGGGTTTCTCTGTTCTCTTTGACCAGAAACAGCAGGGTTTCTCTGTTCTCTTTGACCAGAAACAGCAGGGTTTCTCTGTTCTCTTTGACCAGAAACAGCAGGGTTTCTCTGTTCTCTTTGACCAGAAACAGCAGGGTTTCTCTGTTCTCTTTGACCAGAAACAGCAGGGTTTCAACCTAACAGTAGTTAACATCAAGCTGAAATGGGTTTCAACCTAACAGTAGTTAACATCAAGCTGAAATGGGTTTCAACCTAACAGTAGTTAACATCAAGCTGAAATGGGTTTCAACCTAACAGTAGTTAACATCAAGCTGAAATGGGGTTCAACCTAACAGTAGTTAACATCAAGCTGAAATGGGTTTCAACCTAACAGTAGTTAACATCAAGCTGAAATGGGTTTAGTTTAGAAATAGTTTAGAGCAGATGCTAGAGGTCAAAGACTATATTCAACAGGTGTTTTTGTAACAATAAACTTCGTAGGGGAATAGATTACAATGTGATAGTCTTCTACTGCTAGGTTGTATTGGCCACCCACTATCTCTACTCGTTACATTTCATTTTGGGATGTTTGCAAGTCTCAGTTCATTTGTTCATCAAATCCCAGATTTTACACACAGATATTTCACAGGTTGAATAAAGGAGAAGCATTCGCTTGGCTTTTCCACTCACGACCAAATATGGTGATTAGAGGAAGCCCAGTGGTCGGCGGTGGGGAATGATGGAGCGAAATGGATTTTAGCCGACATTCTGTTTCATTTTTTTCATCGATGAAACATTTAATCTCGATACAGTTTTCTGTTCCCAAAACTAGAATCTGTTATGAACAGAGTGGACTAAGTTTAGTTGACTTTACTCTTTGACAACGTTTTTAAAAATGGCATTGTTTAGAAGGAGTGCAAAGGAGAATTTAGTTATTGCACACACACACTTCACAAAGTAGACGTTCCCTAATGGAAATGTCTCTGTTCTCTTTGATCAGAAACAGCAGGATTTCTCTGTTCTCTTTGATCAGAAACAGCAGGTTTCTCTGTTCTCTTTGATCAGAAACAACAGGATTTCTCTGTTCTCTTTGATCAGAAACAGCAGGGTTTCTCTGTTCTCTTTGATCAGAAACAGCAGGATTTCTCTGTTCCATTTGATCAGAAACAGCAGGGTTTCTCTGTTCCATTTGATCAGAAACAGCAGGGTTTCTCTTTTCCATTTATCAGAAACAACAGGGTTTCTCTGTTCTCTTTGATCAGAAACAGCAGGATTTCTCTGTTCTCTTTGATCAGAAACAGCAGGATTTCTCTGTTCTCTTTGATCAGAAACAGCAGGATTTCTCTGTTCTCTTTGATCAGAAACAACAGGATTTCTCTGTTCTCTTTGATCAGAAACAGCAGGATTTCTCTGTTCTCTTTGATCAGAAAAACAGGATTTCTCTGTTCCTATAATGAGAAACAGCAGGATTTCTCTGTTCCCTTTGATCAGAAACAACAGGGTTTCTCTGTTCCCTTTGATCAGAAACAACAGGATCTCTCTGTTCCTTTGATCAGAAACAGCAGGGTTTCTCTGTTTCATTTGATCAGAAACAACAGGATTTCTCTGTTCCATTTGATCAGAAACAGCAGGGTTTCTCTGTTCCATTTGATCAGAAACAGCAGGGTTTCTCTGTTCCATTTGATCAGAAACAGCAGGGTTTCTCTGTTCCATTTGATCAGAAACAGCAGGGTTTCTCTGTTCCATTTGATCAGAAACAGCAGGGTTTCTCTGTTCCATTTGATCAGAAACAGCAGGGTTTCTCTGTTCCATTTGATCAGAAACAGCAGGGTTTCTCTGTTCCATTTGATCAGAAACAGCAGGGTTTCTCTGTTCCATTTGATCAGAAACAGCAGGGTTTCTCTGTTCCCTTTGATCAGAAACAACAGGATCTCTCTGTTCCCTTTGATCAGAAACAGCAGGGTTTCTCTGTTTCATTTGATCAGAAACAACAGGATTTCTCTGTTCCATTTGATCAGAAACAGCAGGGTTTCTCTGTTCCATTTGATCAGAAACAGCAGGGTTTCTCTGTTCCATTTGATCAGAAACAGCAGGGTTTCTCTGTTCCCTTTGATCAGAAACAGCAGGGTTTCTCTGTTCCATTTGATCAGAAACAGCAGGGGTTCTCTGTTCCATTTGATCAGAAACAGCAGGGTTTCTCTGTTCCATTTGATCAGAAACAGCAGGGTTTCTCTGTTCCATTTGATCAGAAACAGCAGGGTTTCTCTGTTCCATTTGATCAGAAAGAGCAGGGTTTCTCTGTTCCATTTGATCAGAAACAGCAGGGTTTCTCTGTTCCATTTGATCAGGGTTTCTCTGTTCCCTTTGATCAGGGTTTCTCTGTTCCCTTTGACCAGAAACAACAGGGTTTCTCTGTTCTCTTTGACCAGAAACAACAGGGTTTCTCTGTTCTCTTTGACCAGAAACAGCAGGGTTTTCTGTTCTTTGACCAGAAACAGCAGGGTTTTCTCTTTGACCAGAAACAGCAGGGTTTCTCTGTTCTCTTTGATCAGAAACAGCAGGATTTCTCTGTTCTCTTTGATCAGAAACAACAGGATTTCTCTGTTCTCTTTGATCAGAAACAACAGGATTTCTCTGTTCTCTTTGATCAGAAACAACAGGGTTTCTCTGTTCTCTTTGATCAGAAACAACAGGTTTCTCTGTTCTCTTTGACCAGAAACAGCAGGGTTTCTCTGTTCTCTTTGACCAGAAACAGCAGGGTTTCAACCTAACAGTAGTTAACATCAAGCTGAAATGGGTTTCAACCTAACAGTAGTTAACATCAAGCTGAAATGGGTTTCAACCTAACAGTAGTTAACATCAAGCTGAAATGGGTTTCAACCTAACAGTAGTTAACATCAAGCTGAAATGGGGTTCAACCTAACAGTAGTTAACATCAAGCTGAAATGGGGTTCAACCTAACAGTAGTTAACATCAAGCTGAAATGGGTTTCAACCTAACAGTAGTTAACATCAAGCTGAAATGGGTTTAGTTTAGAAATAGTTTAGAGCAGATGCTAGAGGTCAAAGACTATATTCAACAGGTGTTTTTGTAACAATAAACTTCGTAGGGGAATAGATTACAATGTGATAGTCTTCTACTGCTAGGTTGTATTGGCCACCCACTATCTCTACTCGTTACATTTCATCTTGGGATGTTTGCAAGTCTCAGTTCATTTGTTCATCAAATCCCAGATTTTACACACAGATATTTCACAGGATGAATAAAGGAGAAGCATTCGCTTGGCTTTTCCACTCACGACCAAATATGGTGATTAGAGGAAGCCCAGTGGTCGGCGGTGGGGAATGATGGAGCGAAATGGATTTTAGCCGACATTCTGTTTCATTTTTTTCATCGATGAAACATTTAATCTCGATACAGTTTTCTGTTCCCAAAACTAGAATCTGTTATGAACAGAGTGGACTAAGTTTAGTTGACTTTACTCTTTGACAACGTTTTTAAAAATGGCATTGTTTAGAAGGAGTGCAAAGGAGAATTTAGTTATTGCACACACACACTTCACAAAGTAGACGTTCCCTAATGGAAATGTCTCTGTTCTCTTTGATCAGAAACAGCAGGGTTTCTCTGTTCTCTTTGATCAGAAACAACAGGGTTTCTCTGTTCTCTTTGATCAGAAACAGCAGGATTTCTCTGTTCTCTTTGACCAGAAACAGCAGGGTTTCTCTGTTCTCTTTGACCAGAAACAGCAGGGTTTCTCTGTTCTCTTTGACCAGAAACAGCAGGGTTTCTCTGTTCCCTTTGACCAGAAACAGCAGGGTTTCTCTGTTCTCTTTGACCAGAAACAGCAGGGTTTCTCTTCTTCTTTCTAGGCTCATCAGTGTTTTATCTTGGTTGTTGTCTCCATGCCCCCTGGATTAACACCAGTCATTCAGTCATGTTCATCTATAGATTAGTCCCTAGAGAGGCGCTGTCACATCTGAGGACATCAGGATTATTTCTCATGTCAGCTGGAGGTGAAGCAGCTCCTCAGCCTTTCAGAGCAGCAGTAGTTAACATCAAGCTGAAATGGGTTTCAACCTAACAGTAGTTAACATCAAGCTGAAATGGGTTTCAACCTAACAGTAGTTAACATCAAGCTGAAATGGGTTTCAACCTAACAGTAGTTAACATCAAGCTGAAATGGGTTTCAACCTAACAGTAGTTAACATCAAGCTGAAATGGGTTTCAACCTAACAGTAGTTAACATCAAGCTGAAATGGGTTTCAACCTAACAGTAGTTTTATTACTCAGGTGATATAAATGGTTTTATTACTCAGGTGATATGACCAGTAGATATAAATGATGGTTTTATTCCTCAGGTGATATAAATGATGGTTTTATTCCTCAGGTGATATAAATGATGGTTTTATTCCTCAGGTGATATACATGATGGTTTTATTCCTCAGGTGATATAAATGATGGTTTTATTCCTCAGGTGATATAAATGATGGTTTTATTCCTCAGGTGATATACATGATGGTTTTATTCCTCAGGTGATATAAATGATGGTTTTATTCCTCAGGTGATATAAATGATGGTTTTATTCCTCAGGTGATGTAACCAGTAGATATAAATGATGGTTTTATTCCTCAGGTGATGTGACCAGTAGATATACATGATGGTTTTATTACTCAGGTGATGTGACCAGTAGATATACATGATGGTTTTATTACTCAGGTGATATAAATTATGGTTTTATTACTCAGGTGATATAAATGATGGTTTTATTACTCAGGTGATGTAACCAGTAGATATACATGATGGTTTTATTCCTCAGGTGATGTAACCAGTAGATATAAATGATGGTTTTATTACTCAGGTGATGTGACCAGTAGATATAAATGATGGTTTTATTACTCAGGTGATGTGACCAGTAGATATAAATGATGGTTTTATTACTCAGGTGATGTGACCAGTAGATATAAATGATGGTTTTATTACTCAGGTGATGTGACCAGTAGATATAAATGATGGTTTTATTACTCAGGTGATGTGACCAGTAGATATAAATGATGGTTTTATTCCTCAGGTGATGTAACCAGTAGATATAAATGATGGTTTTATTCCTCAGGTGATGTGACCAGTAGATATAAATTATGGTTTTATTACTCAGGTGATGTAACCAGTAGATATAAATGATGGTTTTATTACTCAGGTGATATAAATGATGGTTTTATTCCTCAGGTGATGTGACCAGTAGATATAAATGATGGTTTTATTACTCAGGTGATGTGACCAGTAGATATAAATGATGGTTTTATTCCTCAGGTGATGTGACCAGTATATATAAATGATGGTTTTATTACTCAGGTGATGTGACCAGTAGATATAAATGATGGTTTTAATCCTCAGGTGATGTGACCAGTAGATATAAATGATGGTTTTATTCCTCAGGTGATGTAACCAGTAGATATAAATGATGGTTTTATTACTCAGGTGATGTGCCCAGTAGATATAAATGATGGTTTTATTACTCAGGTGATATAAATGATGGTTTTATTACTCAGGTGATGTGACCAGTAGATATAAATGATGGTTGTATTACTCAGGTGATGTAACCAGTAGATATAAATGATGGTTTTATTACTCAGGTGATGTAACCAGTAGATATAAATGATGGTTTTATTCCTCAGGTGATGTGACCAGTAGATATACATGATGGTTTTATTCCTCAGGTGATGTAACCAGTAGATATAAATGATGGTTTTATTACTCAGGTGATATAAATGATGGTTTTATTACTCAGGTGATGTGACCAGTAGATATAAATGATGGTTTTATTACTCAGGTGATGTAACCAGTAGATATAAATTATGGTTTTATTACTCAGGTGATATAAATGATGGTTTTATTCCTCAGCTGATGTGACCAGTACATATAAATGATGGTTTTATTACTCAGGTGATGTGACCAGTAGATATAAATGATGGTTTTATTACTCAGGTGATGTGACCAGTAGATATAAATGATGGTTTTATTCCTCAGGTGATGTGACCAGTAGATATAAATGATGGTTTTATTACTCAGGTGATGTGACCAGTAGATATACATGATGGTTTTATTACTCAGGTGATGTGACCAGTAGATATAAATGATGGTTTTATTACTCAGGTGATGTGACCAGTAGATATAAATGATGGTTTTATTACTCAGGTGATGTGACCAGTAGATATAAATGATGGTTTTATTCCTCAGGTGATGTAACCAGTAGATATAAATTATGGTTTTATTACTCATGTGATATAAATGATGGTTTTATTACTCAGGTGATATAAATGATGGTTTTATTCCTCAGGTGATGTGACCAGTAGATATAAATGATGGTTTTATTACTCAGGTGATGTGACCAGTAGATATAAATGATGGTTTTATTCCTCAGGTGATGTGACCAGTAGATATAAATGATGGTTTTATTACTCAGGTGATGTGACCAGTAGATATAAATGATGGTTTTATTCCTCAGGTGATGTAACCAGTAGATATAAATGATGGTTTTATTACTCAGGTGATATGACCAGTAGATATACATGATGGTTTTATTACTCAGGTGATGTGACCAGTAGATATAAATTATGGTTTTATTCCTCAGGTGATGTGACCAGTAGATATACATGATGGTTTTATTCCTCAGGTGATGTAACCAGTAGATATAAATGGTGGTTTTATTACTCAGGTGATATAAATGGTGGTTTTATTACTCAGGTGATATAAATGATGGTTTTATTCCTCAGGTAATGTGACCAGTAGATATAAATGATGGTTTTATTCCTCAGGTGATGTGACCAGTAGAAATAAATGATGGTTTTATTACTCAGGTGATGTGACGAGTAGATATAAATGATGGTTTTAATCCTCAGGTGATGTGACCAGTAGATATAAATGATGGTTTTATTCCTCAGGTGATGTAACCAGTAGATATAAATGATGGTTTTATTACTCAGGTGATGTAACCAGTAGATATAAATGATGGTTTTATTACTCAGGTGATGTGACCAGTAGATATAAATTATGGTTTTATTACTCAGGTGATGTGACCAGTAGATATAAATGATGGTTGTATTACTCAGGTGATGTAACCAGTAGATATAAATGATGATTTTATTACTCAGGTGATGTAACCAGTAGATATAAATGATGGTTTTATTACTCAGGTGATATAAATGATGGTTTTATTACTCAGGTGATGTGACCAGTAGATATAAATGATGGTTGTATTACTCAGGTGATGTAACCAGTAGATATAAATGATGGTTTTATTACTCAGGCGATGTAACCAGTAGATATAAATGATGGTTTTATTCCTCAGGTGATGTAACCAGTAGATATAAATGATGGTTTTATTACTCAGGTGATGTGACCAGTAGATATACATGATGGTTTTATTCCTCAGGTGATGTGACCAGTAGATATAAATGATGGTTTTATTACTCAGGTGATGTGACCAGTAGATATACATGATGGTTTTATTCCTCAGGTGATGTGACCAGTAGATATAAATGATGGTTTTATAACTCAGGTGATGTGACCAGTAGATATAAATGATGGTTTTATTCCTCAGGTGATGTGACCAGTAGATATAAATGATGGTTTTATTACTCAGGTGATGTGACCAGTAGATATAAATGATGGTTTTATTACTCAGGTGATGTGACCAGTAGATATAAATGATGGTTTTAATCCTCAGGTGATGTGACCAGTAGATATAAATGATGGTTTTATTCCTCAGGTGATGTAACCAGTAGATATAAAATATGGTTTTATTCCTCAGGTGATGTGACCAGTAGATATAAATGATGGTTTTATTCCTCAGGTGATGTGACCAGTAGATATAAATGATGGTTTTATTCCTCAGGTGATGTGACCAGTAGATATAAATGATGGTTTTATTACTCAGGTGATGTGACCAGTAGATATACATGATGGTTTTATTACTCAGGTGATGTGACCAGTAGATATAAATGATGGTTTTATTACTCAGGTGATATACATGATGGTTTTATTACTCAGGTGATGTGACCAGTAGATATAAATGATGGTTTTATTCCTCAGGTGATGTGACCAGTAGATATAAATGATGGTTTTATTACTCAGGTGATGTAACCAGTAGATATACATGATGGTTTTATTACTCAGGTGATATAAATGATGGTTTTATTACTCAGGTGATATAAATGATGGTTTTATTACTCAGGTGATATAAATGATGGTTTTATTACTCAGGTGATGTGACCAGTAGATATAAATGATGGTTTTATTACTCAGGTGATGTAACCAGTAGATATAAATGATGGTTTTATTACTCAGGTGATGTAACCAGTAGATATAAATGATGGTTTTATTACTCAGGTGATATAAATGATGGTTTTATTACTCAGGTGATGTAACCAGTAGATATAAATGATGGTTTTATTACTCAGGTGATGTGACCAGTAGATATAAATGATGGTTTTATTACTCAGGTGATGTGACCAGTAGATATAAATGATGGTTTTATTACTCAGGTGATGTGACCAGTAGATATAAATGATGGTTTTATTACAGGTGATGTGACCAGTAGATATAAATGATGGTTGTATTACTCAGGTGATGTAACCAGTAGATATAAATGATGGTTTTATTACTCAGGTGATGTAACCAGTAGATATAAATGATGGTTTTATTCCTCAGGTGATGTGACCAGTAGATATACATGATGGTTTTATTACTCAGGTGATGTGACCAGTAGATATAAATGATGGTTTTATTCCTCAGGTGATGTGACCAGTAGATATAAATGATGGTTGTATTACTCAGGTGATGTGACCAGTAGATATAAATGATGGTTTTATTCCTCAGGTGATATAAATGATGGTTTTATTCCTCAGGTGATGTAACCAGTAGATATAAATGATGGTTTTATTACTCAGGTGATGTGACCAGTAGATATACATGATGGTTTTATTACTCAGGTGATATAAATTATGGTTTTATTACTCAGGTGATATAAATGATGGTTTTATTACTCAGGTGATGTAACCAGTAGATATACATGATGGTTTTATTACTCAGGTGATGTGACCAGTAGATATACATGATGGTTTTATTCCTCAGGTGATGTGACCAGTAGATATAAATGATGGTTTTATTACTCAGGTGATGTAACCAGTAGATATACATGATGGTTTTATTACTCAGGTGATATAAATGATGGTTTTATTACTCAGGTGATATAAATGATGGTTTTATTACTCAGGTGATGTGACCAGTAGATATAAATGATGGTTTTATTACTCAGGTGATGTAACCAGTAGATATAAATGATGGTTTTATTACTCAGGTGATGTAACCAGTAGATATAAATGATGGTGTTAGAACTAATAAAACACAGTGAATATCCACAGGGAATATCAAGCGATGTAACCTAGTAGGCTTAATGATGTAATATGACGTCAGCATGCAACAGGTTGATGCCTCTCTACATTACTTTCCAGATGGTTGTCTTCAGGAGCCCTCTTGGCTACTATATAATTGCATAGAGATGAAATATGTTGTCTGTTGCAATGGAATTGAACCTTAATTGATTATGGCAACCACTGAGGTCATTAGTAGAGTAGATTCAACAGATTTCTGGCAGAGATAGTGACACCACTTTGTCAAAAAAGTTTTCTGTGTGTGTGCGCGTGTCTGTGTGTGTTTAACTGTCTGTGTGTGTCTAACTGTCTGTGTGTCTGTGTTGTTCAGGCTGGCCAAGTCGGAGAGCAGTGAGTCCCTGGGCTCTGTGTGTGTCTAACTGTCTGTGTGTGTCTAACTGTCTGAGTGTCTGTGTTGTTCAGGCTGGCCAAGTCGGAGAACAAATAAGTCCCTGGGCTCTGTGTGTGTTTAACTGTCTGTGTGTGTCTAACTGTCTGTGTGTCTGTGTTGTTCAGGCTGGCCAAGTCAGAGAGCAGTGAGTCCCTGGGCTCTGTGTGTGTTTAACTGTCTGTGTGTCTGTGTTGTTCAGGCTGGCCAAGTCGGAGAGCAGTGAGTCCCTGGGCTCTGTGTGTGTTTAACTGTCTGTGTGTCTGTGTTGTTCAGGCTGGCCAAGTCGGAGAGCAGTGAGTCCCTGGGCTCTGTGTGTGTTTAACTGTCTGTGTGTCTGTGTTGTTCAGGCTGGCCAAGTCGGAGAGCAGTGAGTCCCTGGGCTCTGTGTGTGTTTAACTGTCTGTGTGTCTGTGTTGTTCAGGCTGGCCAAGTCGGAGAGCAGTGAGTCCCTGGGCTCTGTGTGCAGTGGCAGCAGTGGAACTGATACCCACCCAGCTGTGAGAGGCTTGAGACCGCAGAAAACCAGGTCTCAGTCCTCCTCCTCCTCAGTCTCAGCCCTAAGAATGGGCCCCCGCGTGCCAGAGAAGCACCACCCTGACCCCCAAAACAGCCACAGAGCCCCCCAGGCCCAGGGACACCGACAGGGACAGGCAGAGGACAAGGCCAGCAAGGAGTCTCGCTCCCAGAAACATGCCCGGGTAAGAGTTTATTGTATCTGTTGGGGAAATATTTCTGTGTTGTACAGCATGTAGATATTCACATAGAGTATTTATCTCTATAGACAGACACACAACATCTAGATACATAGTCTTCCATTAGGTTATGCTGTACTATATTGCCATATTGTAGCCCTCCACTAGTTAACTAGGACATGATGACGCTGCTGCAGATGTCTAACGACAGCGGTACATTCCTGTCTGTCCTACCATTATCCACAATGTTAAGATCTGTGAGGGGCCTCCTGAGTGGCGCAGCGGTCTAAGGCACATCGCAGTGTCACAGCCGGCCTTCACCCAGGAGACCCATGAGGCGGTCGCACAATTGGCCCAGCGTCGTCCGGGTTAGGGGGAGGTTTTGGCCGACTGCGATATCCTTGTCCCATCGCGCTCTAGCGACTCCTTGTGGCGGGCCGGGCGCCTGCAAGCTGGCATCCGGTCGCCAGTTGTACGGTGTTTCCTCTGACACATTGGTGCGTCTGGCTTCCGGGTTAAGTGGGCATTGTGTCAAGAAGCAGTGTGGCTTGGTTGGGTCGTGTTTCAGAGGACGCACGGCTCTCGGCCTTCGCCTCTCCTGAGTCCGTAGGGGAGTTGCAGCGACGAGACAACACTGTAACTACCAATTGGAGAGAAAATGGGGTAAAAGTACAAAAAATAAATACATTTTCAAAATATCCTTGAGATAAGTTTCAGTTTCAAGGAACAAGACGTTGAGCTGTACTGATTACTACGCAAACCCAAGCTTATCAACCACAACAAGAACAACGTGGCCCTGTGGAGAAAAATACAGGTTTATTTAGAGAAACACAGGTTTATTTAGAGAAACACAGGTTTATTTAGAGAAACACAGGTTTATTTAGAGAAACACAGGTTTATTTAGAGAAACACAGGTTTATTTAGAGAAACACAGGTTTATTTAGAGAAACACAGGTTTATTTGGGCAGGAATGGGCAACTAGAGAAACCCCCCTTAGCCTTTTCTAGGCCCGGGGGGGGGTGCTAAAACGTTTTGCTTCAAGGTGGGGGTATAGATGTGGGTACACAGACCCGCGAGCCACTGCAGCCCCCCATGATAAATTCAAATTTTGGTAGCTCTCACCCCCATCAAAGTTGCCCATCCCTGAAGTAGAGAAATGTCAGTGATTCCCATTGACACACACATTTTTTATTTATTTAACAGGCAAGTCAGAACAGCATGCAGAGTATTTTCTGGTGTTTCTGTTCCAGATGCTAGAAGAGGTTGTGGCGAAGACGCTGAAGCATCATGGGATCACCAGAGAACACAAGAATCTTGCCGCCTGCAGTCAAAGACTGTTTGAAATCTCCAAATTCTATCTGAAGGTTCCTCTCCTTTTTTTCCTCCATTCTTTGAATTTGACATTTAGCACCAACCGTGAGTTAACGTGAAAACTTCAACTAGAAGTCCCTTGGCCCCTCTTTGAAAAAGTTTTTAATGACAGAATGACAACTAAGACCGTAAGACAGATTGTTAGACGGATTGTCTTGTATTGCCTTGTCCTGAGCTTTTAATTTGCCCTGTTCAACTATGTTAAATAACATAGATAAGCTGACTGTCTGACCTGACTATAGCAGCTGACTGTTACAGTATCACCCCAGAGACTATAGAGAGATAAGCTGACTGTCTGACCTGACTATAGCAGCTGACTGTTACAGTATCACCCCAGAGACTATAGAGAGATAAGCTGACTGTCTGACCTGACTATAGCAGCTGACTGTTACATCATCACCCCAGAGACTATAGAGAGATAAGCTGACTGTCTGACCTGACTATAGCAGCTGACTGTTACAGTATCACCCCAGAGACTATAGAGAGATAAGCTGACTGTCTGACCTGACTATAGCAGCTGACTGTTACAGTATCACCCCAGAGACTATAGAGAGATAAGCTGACTGTCTGACCTGACTATAGCAGCTGACTGTTACAGTATCACCCCAGAGACTATAGAGAGATAAGCTGACTGTCTGACCTGACTATAGCAGCTGACTGTTACAGTATCACCCCAGAGACTATAGAGAGATAAGCTGACTGTTACATCATCACCCCAGAGACTATAGAGAGATAAGCTGACTGTTACATCATCACCCCAGAGACTATAGAGAGATAAGCTGACTGTCTGACCTGACTATAGCAGCTGACTGTTACAGTATGACCCCAGAGACTATAGAGAGATAAGCTGACTGTCTGACCTGACTATAGCAGCTGACTGTTACAGTATCACCCCAGAGACTATAGAGAGATAAGCTGACTGTCTGACCTGACTATAGCAGCTGACTGTTACAGTATCACCCCAGAGACTAGAGAGATAAGCTGACTGTCTGACCTGACTATAGCAGCTGACTGTTACATCATCACCCCAGAGACTATAGAGAGATAAGCTGACTGTCTGACCTGACTATAGCAGCTGACTGTTACAGTATCACCCCAGAGACTATAGAGAGATAAGCTGACTGTCTGACCTGACTATAGCAGCTGACTGTTACATCATCACCCCAGAGACTATAGAGAGATAAGCTGACTGTCTGACCTGACTATAGCAGCTGACTGTTACAGTATCACCCCAGAGACTATAGAGAGATAAGCTGACTGTCTGACCTGACTATAGCAGCTGACTGTTACATCATCACCCCAGAGACTATAGAGAGATAAGCTGACTGTCTGACCTGACTATAGCAGCTGACTGTTACAGTATCACCCCAGAGACTATAGAGAGATAAGCTGACTGTCTGACCTGACTATAGCAGCTGACTGTTACATCATCACCCCAGAGACTATAGAGAGATAAGCTGACTGTCTGACCTGACTATAGCAGCTGACTGTTACAGTATGACCCCAGAGACTATAGAGAGATAAGCTGACTGTTACATCATCACCCCAGAGACTATAGAGAGATAAACTGACTGTTACATCATCACCCCAGAGACTATAGAGAGATAAGCTGACTGTTACATCATCACCCCAGAGACTATAGAGAGATAAGCTGACTGTCTGACCTGACTAGACTATAGCAGCTGACTGTTACATCATCACCCCAGAGACTATAGAGAGATAAGCCGGCTGTCTGACCTGACTATAGCAGCTGACTGTTACATCATCACCCCAGAGACTATAGAGAGATAAGCTGGCTGTCTGACCTGACTATAGCAGCTGACTGTTACATCATCACCCAGAGACTATAGAGAGAGACGCTGACCGTTACATCATCACCCAGAGACTATAGAGAGAGAAACTGACTGTTATATCATCACCCCAGAGACTATAGAGAGAGAAACTGACTGTTACATCATCACCCCAGAGACTATAGAGAGAGAAACTGACTGTTACATCATCACCCCAGAGACTATAGAGAGATAAACTGACTGTTACATCATCACCCCAGAGACTATAGAGAGATAAACTGACTGTTACATCATCACCCCAGAGACTATAGAGAGATAAGCTGACCGTTACATCATTACCCCAGAGACTATAGAGAGATAAACTGACTGTTACATCATCACCCCAGAGACTAGAGAGATAAACTGTCTGTCTGACCTGACTATAGCAGCTGACTGTTACATCATCACCCCAGAGACTATAGAGAGATAAGCTGACCGTTACATCATCACCCCAGAGACTATAGAGAGATAAACTGACTGTTACATCATCACCCCAGAGACTATAGAGAGATAAGCTGTCTGTCTGACCTGACTATAGCAGCTGACTGTTACATCATCACCCCAGAGACTATAGAGAGATAAGCTGACTGTTACATCATCACCCCAGAGACTATAGAGAGATAAGCTGACTGTTACATCATCACCCCAGAGACTATAGAGAGATAAGCTGACTGTTACATCATCACCCCAGAGACTATAGAGAGATAAGCTGACTGTTACATCATCACCCCAGAGACTATAAGCTGTCTGTCTGACCTGACTATAGCAGCTGACTGTTCCATCATCACCCCAGAGACTATAGAGAGATAAGCTGTCTGTCTGACCTGACTATAGCAGCTGACTGTTCCATCATCACCCCAGAGACTATAGAGAGATAAGCTGTCTGTCTGACCTGACTATAGCAGCTGACTGTTACATCATCACCCCAGAGACTATAGAGAGATAAGCTGACTGTTACATCATCACCCCAGAGACTATAGAGAGATAAGCTGACTGTTACATCATCACCCCAGAGACTATAGAGAGATAAGCTGACTGTTACATCATCACCCCAGAGACTATAGAGAGATAAGCTGACTGTTACATCATCACCCCAGAGACTATAGAGAGATAAGCTGACTGTTACATCATCACCCCAGAGACTATAAGCTGGCATCACAATATATTCCTTTTCTCCAAAAGGATCTGAAGACGTCCAGGGGCCTTCATGAGGAAATGATGAAAGCAGCCAGCAGCAATGCCAAGCAGGTAACCTGTCAACCATTTATTACATATTTTACCTTCCCCTTACAAAGGTGAACTTTGAACCATGTTCTTCAGAAGTCGAGGGGTGTTCAGGTAGAAATTGTTCATAAAGAGTTTGTAAATTGTAAACACACCCATGTGTTTTTATTGGTTGTATTGCAGGTCATCGACTGGGTTACGGAGCGGGCCTCTAAGTGACGAGGGAAGTTAAACGATCACTAGTGGTTTTAGACTGGTTTCATAGTCACGGCAAACCGCAACCATCAGTGGAATGTAGTTTCACCGCAGGAAACATCAGTACAGTCTGTCAGGATGTGAACGTGTGATTAGCATGTTTGTTTATGTCTTAAGAACCTCAGTGACTGTCAGTTGCCAGGCAACCATTCATTGTAATGTCATTGTTTGTTTATGTCTTAAGAACTTCAGTGACTGTCAGTTGCCAGGCAACCATTCATTGTAATTACATTGTTTGTTTGTGTCTTAAGAACTTCAGTGACTGTCCTGGCAACCATTCATTGTAATTACATTGTTTGTTTGTGTCTTAAGAACTTCAGTGACTGTCAGTTGCCAGGCAACCATTCATTGTAATTACAATGTTTGTTTATGTCTTAAGAACTTCAGTGACTGTCAGTTGCCAGGCAACCATTCATTGTAATTACATTGTTTGTTTGTGTCTTAAGAACTTCAGTGACTGTCAGTTGCCAGGCAGCCATTCATTGTAATTACATTGTTTGTTTGTGTCTTAAGAACCTCAGTGACTGTCAGTTGCCAGGCAGCCATTCATTGTAATTACATTGTTTGTTTATGTCTTAAGAACTTCAGTGACTGTCAGTTGCCAGGCAGCCATTCATTGTAATGTCATTGTTTGTTTTAATGAGTTCTCTCTTATGTTGTTTTAATAGGAAATTCCACAAACTGGGAGGTTTGTCTTTTAGATGTGTTTACATGGTTTATTTAACATGTGTGTATGTCTCTGTTTGTTGTAAAGCATTGGTAGAATTGTAGATATCACTATTTCTTTTAGTTGTGCCATCAATTTGATGAAATCTAATAAAATGTGTTTTGTGATCTTTGTGCGTACTACGACTGTTCTGTGCAGTACAACACTGTCAGACTAACGTTACGTCACTAGAAACTGTCTCGGTTCACAGTAGGAACAAATGCAAAGCCAACAGAGAATGTCACTTTCTCTCACACATATGAACAAAACAATGCTTTCTCTATACCCCCCTCAGCCCTCACTACTCTATACCCCCCTCAGTCCTCACTACTCTATACCCCCCTCAGTCCTCACTACTCTATACCCCCTCAGTCCTCACTACTCTATACCCCCTCAGTCCTCACTATTCTATACCCCCTCAGTCCTCACTACTCTATACCCCCTCAGTCCTCACTACTCTATACCCCCTCAGTCCTCACTACTCTATACCCCCTCAGTCCTCACTACTCTATACCCCCTCAGTCCTCACTACTCTATACCCCCTCAGTCCTCACTCCTCTATACCCCCCTCAGTCCTCACTACTCTATACCCCCCAGTCCTCACTACTCTATACCCCCTCAGTCCTCACTAGTCTACCCCCTCAGTCCTCACTACTCTATACCCCCCCCCTCAGTCCTCACTACTCTATACCCCCCCCTCAGTCCTCACTACACTATACCCCCCCCTCAGTCCTCACTACTCTATACCCCTCCAGTCCTCAGTATTCTATACTCCCCCTCAGTCCTCGCTAGTTTACCCCCCAGTCCTCACTAGTCTACCCCCTCAATCCTCACTAGTCTATACCCCCTCAGTCCTCATGACTCTTTACCCCCTCAGTCCTCACTATTCTATACCCCCTCAGTCCTCACTACTCTATACCTATACCCCCCTTAGTCCTCACTACTATATACCCCCTCAGTCCTAACTACTATATACCACCCTCAGTCCTCACTACTCTATACCACCCACCCTTAGTCCTCACTACTATATACCCCTCCCCCTCAGTCCTCACTACTCTATACCACCCCCTTAGTCCTCACTACTCTATACCACCACCCTCAGTCCTCACTACTATATACCCCCCTCAGTCCTCACTACTCTATACCACCCCCCTTAGTCCTCACTACTCTGTACCACCCCCTTAGTCCTCACTATTCTATACCACCCCCTTAGTCCTCACTACTCTATACCCCCATAGTCCTCACTATTCTATACCACCCCCTTAGTCCTCACTACTATATACCCCCTCAGTCCTCACTATTCTATACCCCCTTAGTCCTCACTACTCTATACCACCCCCTCAGTCCTCACTACTCTATACCACCCCCTCAGTCCTCACTACTCTATACCACCCCCTCAGTCCTCACTACTCTATACCACCCACCCTTAGTCCTCACTATTCTATACCCCCTCAGTCCTCACTACTCTATACCACCCCCTTAGTCCTCACTACTATATACCCCCTCAGTCCTAACTACTATATACCACCCTCAGTCCTCACTACTCTATACCACCCACCCTTAGTCCTCACTACAATATACCCCCCTCAGTCCTCACTACTCTATACCACCCCCTTAGTCCTCACTACTCTATACCACCCCTCAGTCCTCACTACTATATACCACCCCCTCAGTCCTCACTACTCTATACCACCCACCCTTAGTCCTCACTACTATATACCCCCCTCAGTCCTCACTAATCTATACCACCCCCTTAGTCCTCACTATTCTATACCACCCCCTTAGTCCTCACTACTATATACCACCCCCTTAGTCCTCACTACTATATACCACCCCCTCTCAGTCCTCACTACTCTATACCACCCCCCCTCAGTCCTCACTACTCTATTCCACCCACCCTCAGTCCTCACTACTCTATACCACCCACCCTTAGTCCTCACTACTATATACCATCCTCGGTCCTCAGTACTCTATACCCCTCTAAGTCCTCTCCCCTGGCCAAGAGCATGAAAGGGGTGATGGGAATGAACTGGGGGTCGAGACGCTCCTCTCTACCCTGGCCAAGAGCATGAAAGGGATGATGGGAATGAACTGGGGGTCGAGACGCTCCTCTCTACCCTGGCCAAGAGCATGAAAGGGATGATGGGAATGAACTGGGGGTCGAGCCTCTCTGGTTAGCAACCTTGGGACCTGATACATTCTGAGGGGGCTTTGTTTTCTCCTCTGGCCTGGGTGCCAGTCTGTTCCTGCTCTACTGCCAAACAACAGACAGGCATCCAGGCTAACAATGCTCCCCTATAGGTGCTCCACACACCCCACTGTGTTTGGTCTCATGATTCATCCCACCACAGGCCACCCAATTAGACTAAGGTAAGGGTTGGACTTAAACAACTATTTTGGGATAACTACCAAGCATTCTATTTTTAATGTTATAAATATAGCATCTTCAATATTTAGCATCTTCAATATTTAGCTTATTATCCTTATTGTAAAAGAGAACCTGTTCTCAATGACTTAAGGCAAAACAAACTATATAAGTAAATATTAGTACAGAATTACTGAGTTCGAGGTCGAGGTCTGTCCTCATTAGTGATATTCAAAATGTGCTCCTTCTGTTAAATCATACTTAACAGAATCAGGACCAACCTCCCTCAGTCATGATAGAGGAGAGTTGGAGTTATTCAATTAATTAGTGGACGTGAAATCAGATCAGTGATTTGGACTCCTGTAATAAAACAAGCAAGGAGAGTGAGCTTGTCCTAACCTTAACCCTAAACCCTTAAACTTAACATAGCATTTGAACAAATTCAGGACATAAAACAAGTCCTGACTTTTCTAAGTTGTTCTTGTTTTCCTATCTTATCAGGACATTGTGGTGACTTGTCAGGACAGTGTGGTCCTGATAAGGTAGAAAAAAAAAATGTACACACCCATTTTGTCCTTCTAGCCTCGTGGGGACCTACAATTGATTTCCATTCAAAATCCTAATTCCCCCTAATTCTAAACCTAACCATAATTCTAAATCTAACCCTAATTCTAAACCAAACCCTAATTCTAAACCTAACCCTAATTCTAAACCTAACCCTAATTCTAAACCTAACCCCTACATTTAGAATAACCTTTGTCCTCATGCGGATGTGGGAAATGTCCTCATGAGGGACAATTTTCCTTGTTTTACTATCCTTGTGGGGACCTAAAATCACCAAAAGTGCTCAGAAGAATTCCCCCCCCCCCACACACACACTTGCTTACACACACACACCGTACTCCTAGAAACGGGCAGGCTGCTGGGACACGGAGACCTCAGGACACGACAAATGCCACACTACTTGCTGATTTAATTTGGAAAGTCCCCAGCAGTTCTCTGATTTCTATAAGTTGACATTCAGAAAGTCTATCAATGCCCTTTGTGTTAGATTAGATTGGCTGAATGATGGCTTCAAGCTGTGGACAGTGGCTCTGAACAGCTCTGACGCTGAACAACAGGTTGTGTGTGAGTGGCTTGGATGCCTGCTCCTTACTCAGTGGCATATAAACCCCAATCAGGTGTGTTGTGCTTCTTTGGTGAATTCTCTGCTGAGCTATTCTATTCTAGTCTCTTATATTATAGTGTATTATACTATAGTCATATATTATAGTCTATTCTATTCTAGTCTCTTATATTATAGTGTATTATATTATAGTCATATATTATAGTCTATTCTACTCTATTATATTATAGTCATATTATATTATAGTATTCTACTCTATTATATTAAAGTCATATTGTAATATAGTCTTTTAGTCTACTCTACTCTATCATATTATAGTCATATTATATTAGGCTTCTAGTCTATTATATTATAGTCATATTATAATATAGTCTTCTAGTCTATTCTACTCTATTATAGTCATTATATTAGTCTTCTAGTCTATTCTACTCTATTATATTATAGTCATATTATATTATAGTCTTCTGGTCTATTCTACTCTATTATAGTCATATTATATTAGTCTTCTATTCTACTCTATTATATTATAGTCTTCTAGTCTATTATATTATAGTCATATTATAATATAGTCTTATAGTCTATTATATTATAGTCTTCTATTCTACTCTATTATATTAGTCTTCTAGTCTATTATATTATAGTCATATTATAATATAGTCTTATAGTCTATTCTACTCTATTATAGTCATTATATTATAGTCTTCTAGTCTATTCTACTCTATTATATTATAGTCATATTATATTATAGTCTTCTATTCTACTCTATTATATTATAGTCTTCTAGTCTATGATATTATAGTCTTCTATTCTACTCTATTATATTATAGTCATATTATAATATAGTCTTCTATTCTACTCTATTATATTGCAGTCATATTATATTATAGTCTTCTATTCTACTCTATTATATTAGTCTTCTATTCTATTATATTATAGTCTTCTAGTCTATTATAGTATAGTCTTCTATTCTACTCTATTATATTAGTCTTCTATTCTATTATATTATAGTCTTCTAGTCTATTATATTATAGTCATTAAAATATAGTCTTCTATTCTACTCTATTATATTATAGTCTTCTAGTCTATTATATTATAGTCATTATAATATAGTCTTCTATTCTACTCTATTATATTATAGTCTTCTAGTCTATTATATTATAGTCATTATAATATAGTCTTCTATTCTACTCTATTATATTATAATCTTCTAGTCTATTATATTATAGTCATTATAATATAGTCTTCTATTCTACTCTATTATATTATAGTCATTATAATATAGTCTTCTATTCTATTATATTATAGTCTTCTACTCTATTATATTATAGTCATTATAATATAGTCTTCTATTCTACTCTATTATATTATAGTCTTCTAGTCTATTATATTATAGTCATTAAAATATAGTCTTCTATTCTACTCTATTATA
Organism: Oncorhynchus tshawytscha; assembly: GCF_018296145.1. Lineage (NCBI taxonomy): Eukaryota > Metazoa > Chordata > Actinopteri > Salmoniformes > Salmonidae > Oncorhynchus > Oncorhynchus tshawytscha. The sequence continues at coordinate 135,339 of NW_024609526.1, forward strand.
TTATAGTCTTCTAGTCTATTATATTATAGTCATTATAATATAGTCTTCTATTCTACTCTATTATATTATAGTCTTCTAGTCTATTATATTATAGTCATATTATAATATAGTCTTATAGTCTATTATATTATAGTCTTCTATTCTACTCTATTATATTATAGTCTTCTAGTCTATTATATTTGAGTCTATTATGTTCTAGTCTATTCTTGTCTATTCTACTCTATTATATTTTAGTAGATTCTACTCTATTATATTTTAGTCTATTCTACTCTTATTATATTCTAGTCTTTTCTTGTCTATTCTACTCTATTATATTTTAGTAGATTCTACTCTATTATATTCTAGTCTATTCTACTCTATTATATTCTAGTCTATTATATTTTAGCCTATTATGTTCTAGTCTATTCTACTCTATTATAGTCTTCTATTTTAGTCTACTCTATTCTATTGTATGGATTGGGCCATCCCAAGTTGCAGTGTGTTGAAGTGTTTTGACATTTTAATTGTCATATTGCATTCATTCGATGCACCCCATTCCTCCACAAGTCAAGACATTGTTTGGACAGAGACTTGAACACATTTCAGAGTGCGTGTTTTGTGGGCCGTTGGTTTGATTGGTTCCTGTTGAGGAAATACAGTGAACACCAGTTAGACCACAAGATCAGCATGAAATACAAAGGCAATCCAGAAATATGTCATTTATGTGCATCATTAACAGAGTTCAAATAAAACTACACCTTGAATTATAATAGCTGCCAAAGGCGTAGGACAATTTACATTTTCAAGCAGCCTTTACAATCTTTTTCACCGTAACTTTTTCATTTAAGTTAACAGTAATCGCTGAATTATTTGCAGACAGAGATTGCCGAATAAACAATTAGAGTAGGATGGATGGATGCTAGATAGATAATATTTCCAGTATGTTTTTAGTACCAAAACAATAGATTATTGTTCTTGTACAGCTTAACGACGATTTGAACAAAACAATTTCTTCTGTTGTAACTGATCTCTCACTATGATGTCATCGGTAATGCCTGTGTTCTGTGTTTCTATAAATACACAAAACAACTTCTGTTGTAACTAATCTCTCACTATGATGTCATCGGTAATGCATGTGTTTCTATAAATACACAAAACAACTCATTCAAGTTTTTTGAAACATGATCCATTCATTTTTAGCTGTTTGTGTGGATTTTGAATCAGGGTAGATCCTGTGTCTAGTTCACTGCACATCACAGTCCTTGTTCTTGTAGCTCAGTTATCAGCCATGTCTTCCTCTGTTCTGTACACTCCACTGTGGAACTCCGGGACACTCCACTCTAGAAATCTGGAACAGTTCAGTCCTTGTGGTCCGTTGGTGGTAAACAGAACCTTTATGCTACCAGGCCGAGTCTGGCGATCTTTGCCGAGAGGAATGAGTGGAGGATGAAGACGATAGGCTTCGGGCACGAGTGGAGGTCCAGCTGCTGAACATAGAACAGGAGAGAAGTTAGATGTTAGATGTTACATTCTAGTTCTGATGGTGAGTTCTATTATATTACAGTTCCATGATATCTAATAGTGAGTTCATTTAGTTCTAATGGTGAGTTCTATTATATTACAGTTCCATGAGATCTAATGGTGAGTTCCATTAGTTATATTATATTACAGTTCCATGAGATCTAATGGTGAGTTCCATTAGTTATATTATATTACAGTTCCATGAGATCTAATGGTGAGTTCTATTATATTACAGTTCCATGAGATCTAATGGTGAGTTCTATTATATTACAGTTCCATGAGATCTAATGGTGAGTTCCATTAGTTCTATTATATTACAGTTCCATGAGATCTAATGGTGAGTTCTATTATATTACAGTTCCATGAGATCTAATGGTGAGTTTCATTAGTTCTATTATATTACAGTTCCATGAGATCTAATGGTGAGTTTCATTAGTTCTATTATATTACAGTTCCATGAGATCTAATGGTGAGTTTCATTAGTTCTATTATATTACAGTTCCATGAGATCTAATGGTGAGTTCTATTATATTACAGTTCCATTAGTTCTAATGGTGAGTTCCATTATATTACAGTTCCATTAGTTCTAATGGTGAGTTCTATTATATTACAGTTCCATTAGTTCTAATGGTGAGTTCTATTATATTACAGTTCCATGAGATCTAATGGTGAGTTCCATTAGTTATATTATATTACAGTTCCATTAGTTCTAATGGTGAGTTTCATTAGTTCTATTATATTACAGTTCCATGAGATCTAATGGTGAGTTCTATTATATTACAGTTCCATGAGATCTAATGGTGAGTTCCATTAGTTCTATTATATTACAGTTCCATGAGATCTAATGGTGAGTTCTATTATATTACAGTTCCATGAGATCTAATGGTGAGTTCTATTAGTTCTAATGGTGAGTTATATTATATTACAGTTCCATGAGATCTAATGGTGAGTTCTATTATATTACAGTTCCATGAGATCTAATGGTGAGTTTCATTAGTTCTATTATATTACAGTTCCATGAGATCTAATGGTGAGTTTCATTAGTTCTATTATATTACAGTTCCATGAGTTCTAATGGTGAGTTCTATTATATTACAGTTCCATGAGATCTAATGGTGAGTTCTATTATATTACAGTTCCATTAGTTCTAATGGTGAGTTCTATTATATTACAGTTCCATGAGATCTAATGGTGAGTTCCATTAGTTATATTATATTACAGTTCCATTAGTTCTAATGGTGAGTTCTATTATATTACAGTTCCATGATATCTAATGGTGAGTTCCATTAGTTATATTATATTACAGTTCCATTAGTTCTAATGGTGAGTTTCATTAGTTCTATTATATTACAGTTCCATGAGATCTAATGGTGAGTTCTATTATATTACAGTTCCATGAGATCTAATGGTGAGTTTCATTAGTTCTATTATATTACAGTTCCATGAGATCTAATGGTGAGTTCTATTATATTACAGTTCCATTAGTTCTAATGGTGAGTTTCCATTATATTACAGTTCCATTAGTTCTAATGGTGAGTTCTATTATATTACAGTTCCATTAGTTCTAATGGTGAGTTCTATTATATTACAGTTCCATGAGATCTAATGGTGAGTTCCATTAGTTATATTATATTACAGTTCCATTAGTTCTAATGGTGAGTTTCATTAGTTCTATTATATTACAGTTCCATGAGATCTAATGGTGAGTTCTATTATATTACAGTTCCATGAGATCTAATGGTGAGTTCCATTAGTTCTATTATATTACAGTTCCATGAGATCTAATGGTGAGTTCTATTATATTACAGTTCCATGAGATCTAATGGTGAGTTCTATTAGTTCTAATGGTGAGTTATATTATATTACAGTTCCATGAGATCTAATGGTGAGTTCTATTATATTACAGTTCCATGAGATCTAATGGTGAGTTTCATTAGTTCTATTATATTACAGTTCCATGAGATCTAATGGTGAGTTTCATTAGTTCTATTATATTACAGTTCCATTAGTTCTAATGGTGAGTTCTATTATATTACAGTTCCATGAGATCTAATGGTGAGTTCTATTATATTACAGTTCCATTAGTTCTAATGGTGAGTTCTATTATATTACAGTTCCATGAGATCTAATGGTGAGTTCCATTAGTTATATTATATTACAGTTCCATTAGTTCTAATGGTGAGTTCCATTATATTACAGTTCCATGATATCTAATGGTGAGTTCCATTAGTTATATTATATTACAGTTCCATTAGTTCTAATGGTGAGTTTCATTAGTTCTATTATATTACAGTTCCATGAGATCTAATGGTGAGTTCTATTATATTACAGTTCCATGAGATCTAATGGTGAGTTCCATTAGTTCTATTATATTACAGTTCCATGAGATCTAATGGTGAGTTCTATTATATTACAGTTCCATGAGATCTAATGGTGAGTTCTATTATATTACAGTTCCATGAGATCTAATGGTGAGTTTCATTAGTTCTATTATATTACAGTTCCATGAGATCTAATGGTGAGTTTCATTAGTTCTATTATATTACAGTTCCATTAGTTCTAATGGTGAGTTCTATTATATTACAGTTCCATGAGATCTAATGGTGAGTTCCATTAGTTATATTATATTACAGTTCCATTAGTTCTAATGGTGAGTTCCATTATATTACAGTTCCATGATATCTAATGGTGAGTTCCATTAGTTATATTATATTACAGTTCCATTAGTTCTAATGGTGAGTTTCATTAGTTCTATTATATTACAGTTCCATGAGATCTAATGGTGAGTTCTATTATATTACAGTTCCATGAGATCTAATGGTGAGTTCCATTAGTTCTATTATATTACAGTTCCATGAGATCTAATGGTGAGTTCTATTATATTACAGTTCCATGAGATCTAATGGTGAGTTCCATTAGTTCTATTATATTACAGTTCCATGAGATCTAATGGTGAGTTCCATTAGTTGTATTATATTACAGTTCCATTAGTTCTAATGGTGAGTTCTATTATATTACAGTTCCATTAGTTCTAATGGTGAGTTCTATTATATTACAGTTCCATGAGATCTAATGGTGAGTTCTATTATATTACAGTTCCATGAGATCTAATGGTGAGTTCCATTAGTTCTATTATATTACAGTTCCATTAGTTCTAATGGTGAGTTCCATTATATTACAGTTCCATGATATCTAATGGTGAGTTCCATTAGTTCTATTATATTACAGTTCCATTAGTTCTAATGGTGAGTTTCATTAGTTCTATTATATTACAGTTCCATGAGATCTAATGGTGAGTTCTATTATATTACAGTTCCATGAGATCTAATGGTGAGTTCCATTAGTTCTATTATATTACAGTTCCATGAGATCTAATGGTGAGTTCTATTATATTACAGTTCCATGAGATCTAATGGTGAGTTCCATTAGTTCTATTATATTACAGTTCCATTAGTTCTAATGGTGAGTTCTATTATATTACAGTTCCATGAGATCTAATGGTGAGTTCTATTATATTACAGTTCCATGAGATCTAATGGTGAGTTCCATTAGTTCTATTATATTACAGTTCCATGAGATCTAATGGTGAGTTCTATTATATTACAGTTCTATGATATCTAATGGTGAGTTCCATTAGTTCTATTATATTACAGTTCCATGAGATCTAATGGTGAGTTCTATTATATTACAGTTCCATGAGATCTAATGGTGAGTTCTATTATATTACAGTTCCATGAGATCTAATGGTGAGTTTCATTAGTTCTATTATATTACAGTTCCATGAGATCTAATGGTGAGTTCTATTATATTACAGTTCCATGAGATCTAATGGTGAGTTCCATTAGTTCTATTATATTACAGTTCCATGAGATCTAATGGTGAGTTCTATTATATTACAGTTCCATGAGATCTAATGGTGAGTTCTATTATATTACAGTTCCATGAGATCTAATGGTGAGTTCTATTATATTACAGTTCCATGAGATCTAATGGTGAGTTCTATTATATTACAGTTCCATGAGATCTAATGGTGAGTTCCATTAGTTCTATTATATTACAGTTCCATTAGTTCTAATGGTGAGTTCTATTATATTACAGTTCCATGAGATCTAATGGTGAGTTCTATTATATTACAGTTCCATTAGTTCTAATGGTGAGTTCCATTAGTTATATTATATTACAGTTCCATGAGATCTAATGGTGAGTTCTATTATATTACAGTTCCATTAGATCTAATGGTGAGTTCCATTAGTTCTATTATATTACAGTTCCATGAGATCTAATTGTGAATCCCATTAGTTATTTTCTATTACAGTTGTAGTGTTCTGAGAGTAGAACACATCTAAACAGAGTTATTTTCATAAACAGCAGAGGGACTTGCAGGACAGTGTTTCAGTATGCCCATGTATGACTCATTTCCTGTTTAACGTATAGGGGATTCTGTGGAAACTTTTCCATCTTTACTTGTTTGTGTTCATTTAACCGTGGCTAAGTAGAGCAGAAGAGAAACTGCAATGAAATATGAGTCAACTGGGTGTTTTCATCCTCCATGAAATACGGTCTCATGTACAGTCATCAACTAACAGAGATGGTTGTTAAGAGTGATCCTGTCCCTAGTAGAAACAATGGTCCTGATAGGTGAATGATAACCAGGTTAATGTAGGGGAAAGGTCACATGGTGGATCTACTGTAATGTGGAGTATCAAGAGGAGGATGCCTTGCTTCTTGTTTTTTTTAAAACACACTTACAATTTCACCCTCTTTTCCACTGAAATCCAGGAAGAGCAACCTGACCCCGTCGTCGGAGGACATCTTGAGGCGTTCGAAGGGGTAGCAGAGGAGAGGTTTGGCTTGGTTCTGGTTCCCCTGGTCCACCTGGTCCTCCCCCTTCTGCTCAGCCAGGACAGAGAAGCCCTGCTCGTAGTGGATCACCAGCCTGCACTCCTGGCCCTTGTACACACAGCCTGGAACAGGACAATAGAATGGGGTAACTCCTGGCCCTTGTACACACAGCCTGGAACAGGACAATAGAATGGGGTAACTCCTGGCCCTTGAACACACAGCCTGGAACAGGACAATAGAATGGGGTAACTCCTGGCCCTTGTACATACAGCCTGGAACAGGACAATAGAATGAGTAACTCCTGGCCCTTGTACATACAGCCTGGAACAGGACAATAGAATGGGGTAACTCCTGGCCCTTGAACACACAGCCTGGAACAGGACAATAGAATGGGGTAACTCCTGGCCCTTGTACATACAGCCTGGAACAGGACAATAGAATGGGGTAACTCCTGGCCCTTGTACATACAGCCTGGAACAGGACAATAGAATGGGGTAACTCCTGGCCCTTGTACATACAGCCTGGAACAGGACAATAGAATGGGTAACTCCTGGCCCTTGTAAATACAGCCTGGAACAGGACAATAGAATGGGGTAACTCCTGGCCCTTGTACATACAGCCTGGAACAGGACAATAGAATGAGTGACTCCTGGCCCTTGTACATACAGCCTGGAACAGGACAATAGAATGGGGTAACTCCTGGCCCTTGTAAATACAGCCTGGAACAGGACAATAGAATGGGGTAACTCCTGGCCCTTGTACATACAGCCTGGAACAGGACAATAGAATGGGGTAACTCCTGGCCCTTGTAAATACAGCCTGGAACAGGACAATAGAATGGGGTAACTCCTGGCCCTTGTAAATACAGCCTGGAACAGGACAATAGAATGGGGTAACTCCTGGCCCTTGTAAATACAGCCTGGAACAGGACAATAGAATGGGGTAACTCCTGGCCCTTGTACATACAGCCTGGAACAAGACAACATACTGCTGGATGAATAAAGTTCCACTAATCTTTCAGTATTTTTTAAACTGTACAGACATCCCAAATCAAAGGGGGAGCTAGAGAACAGCTAGTAACAGTAGGAAGGGAGGACGCAGGATTCGAACCACTGTCTCCGGGCTTGCAATATACAGTATGTTCTTGTGCTGGGAGTGTTGCTACTAGACCACAACAAGCTATGTACTGCTAGGTCATTCCTGAACCTTGTACATCCAGCCTGTAACAGGACAACAGCTGGGTGAAAACAAGGCCCTGTCCTGGCTGTATATTAGGACAACTGCTGCTTGGTGCTAGTGGGTGGGAAATTAGTTCTGGAGCAGATGTCAGCCATTTTAAATCCAGATAAGGGATTTGGCTTGTAATCGTACTTAGACAATAAACAGACAACGGCTGTATTTCACATTTGTTGTTTTTCTAACCAATCCCTTTTAAAACGACCATTTATGTCCCTGCCTTGCCTGTTTTATTTTACTAGGCAAGTCCGTTAAGAACAAATTCTTATTTTCAATGAACAGTGGGTTAACTAGGAACAGTGGGTTAACTAGGAACAGTGGGTTAACTAGGAACAGTGGGTTAACTAGGAACAGTGGGTTAACTAGGAACAGTGGGTTAACTAGGAACAGTGGGTTAACTAGGAACAGTGGGTTAACTGTCTTGTTCCGGGGCAGAAAGACAGATTTTTACTTTGTCTGCTCGGGGATTCAATCTTGCAACCTTTCGGTTACTAGTCCAATGCTCTAACCAGTAGGCTACCTGCCTCTCTAACCACTAGGCTACCTGCCGCCCCTACACTCTAACCACTAGGCTACCTGCCGCCCCTACACTCTAACCACTAGGCTACCTGCCGCCCCTACACTCTAACCACTAGGCTACCTGCCCCTGCCTATAGATGTTTTTTAATATATAATGTTGTACTCTTTGAACGTCTGATTCCTTGTCTGTCCCATATACAATACACTGATCTGTGTGTCAGATATATCGATTCCCATGCTGTCAATCCCAGCCCTCGCCATTGCTCCATGCTCGTCAGACAGGATCTCCTGTGCTGAGAGCAGGATGGACCAGCTCTATTGTATCAATGTCAACAAGCTACTTCTGAAACCACTTTACATGTGTTCCAGTAAAGCTCTGCCAATCCCACTAAGGCTTGTGTGGCTCTCTGTGAAGAGGTAACAGCCTTTTGTAAAGACTCAAGCTAAGATGGAACACTTTACTGATCAACACACACTGTTGCTTGGAAAGACAGTTTCACAAAGGACTTATCTTCTTTAGAGGGTAGTCCGAAAGGTATTGTTGTGTTAAAGGCATTGTCCGTATCATATCGTCCTCATATTGCTGTCACAACAACATTCTCTTAATACTGACTTAGAATTTACCTGTGGGAAGAAGTTGTACGGAAAGGTCAGAGGTCAAACTAACATGTACCCAACACTCTCAGGTGTTTGTGTTTTTTTTGTTCCACAATAAGGAAATACTACTCCCTACCTGAATGCTTGACCTGTGTGACTCCCACCACTTTCCCACCAACAGGGAAACACACACACAAAGATGCTTTCAGTCAGACACAAAGACCCTCCTTTCAGAGTGGCAAAACACAGAAACCTCCCCAAGGAAAGCAAGGTGGATCCAGTTTGGTTACTATAACTACCAGAATCCTTAAAAGGTCATTTACTGACTTTTGAGTGATTTCTAGCCCTGTAGGGTCTGTGAGTCCTAGTTTATCCCCAAGCTCTAACCATATAGGGTCTAGGAGTAGTTTATCCCCAAGCTCTAACCATATAGGGTCTAGGAGTAGTTTATCCCCAAGCTCTAACCCTGTAGGGTCTAGGAATAGTTTATCCCCAAGCTCTAACCATATAGGGTCTAGGAGTAGTTTATCCCCAAGCTCTAACCCTGTAGGGTCTAGGAATAGTTTATCCCCAAGCTCTAACCCTGTAGGGTCTGTGAGTCCTAGTTTATCCCCAAGCTCTAACCCTGTATGGTCTAGGAGTAGTTTATCCCCAAGCTCTAACCATATAGGGTCTAGGAGTAGTTTATCCCCAAGCTCTAACCCTGTAGGGTCTGTGAGTCCTAGTTTATCCCCAAGCTCTAACCCTGTAGGGTCTAGGAGTAGTTTATCCCCAAGCTCTAACCATATAGGGTCTAGGAGTAGTTTATCCCCAAGCTCTAACCCTGTAGGGTCTGGGAGTAGTTTATCCCCAAGCTCTAACCCTGTATAGTCTAGGAGTAGTTTATCCCCAAGCTCTAACCATATAGGGTCTAGGAGTAGTTTATCCCCAAGCTCTAACACTGTAGGGTCTGGGAGTAGTTTATCCCCAAGCTCTAACCCTGTAGGGTCTAGGAGTAGTTTATCCCCAAGCTCTCTAACCCTGTAGGGTCTGGGAGTAGTTTATCCCCAAACTCTAACCCTGTAGGGTCTGGGAGTAGTTTATCCCCAAGCTCTAACCCTGTATGGTCTAGTAGTTTATCCCCAAGCACTAACCTAGGGTCTAGGAGTAGTTTATCCCTGGGAGAGCTCTAACCCTGTAGGGTCTGGGAGTAGTTTATCCCCAAGCTCTAACCCTGTAGGGTCTAGGAGTAGTTTATCCCCAAGCTCTCTAACCCTGTAGGGTCTGGGAGTAGTTTATCCCCAAACTCTAACCCTGTAGGGTCTGGGAGTAGTTTATCCCCAAGCTCTAACCCTGTATGGTCTAGGAGTAGTTTATCCCCAAGCACTAACCATATAGGGTCTAGGAGTAGTTTATCCCCAAGCTCTAACCCTGTAGGGTCTGGGAGTAGTTTATCCCCAAGCTCTAACCCTGTATGGTCTAGGAGTAGTTTATCCCCAAGCTCTAACCCTGTATGGTCTAGGAGTAGTTTATCCCCAAGCTCTAACCCTGTAGGGTCTGGGAGTAGTTTATCCCCAAGCTCTAACCCTGTATGGTCTAGGAGTAGTTTATCCCCAAGCACTAACCATATAGAGTCTAGGAGTAGTTTATCCCCAAGCTCTAACCCTGTAGGGTCTGTGAGTCCTAGTTTATCCCCAAGCTCTAACCCTGTAGGGTCTGGGAGTAGTTTATCCCCAAGCTCTAACCCTGTAGGGTCTGGGAGTAGTTTATCCCCAAGCTCTAACCCTGTATGGTCTAGGAGTAGTTTATCCCCAAGCACTAACCATATAGGGTCTAGGAGTAGTTTATCCTCAAGCTCTAACCCTGTAGGGTCTGGGAGTAGTTTATCCCCAAGCACTAACCATATAGGGTCTAGGAGTAGTTTATCCCCAAGCTCTAACCCTGTAGGGTCTGGGAGTAGTTTATCCCCAAGCACTAACCCTGTAGGGTCTAGGAGTAGTTTATCTAACCCTGTAGGGTCAAGCTCTAACCATATAGGGTCTAGGAGTAGTTTATCCTCAAGCTCTAACCCTGTAGGGTCTGGGAGTAGTTTATCCCCAAGCACTAACCATATAGGGTCTAGGAGTAGTTTATCCCCAAGCTCTAACCCTGTAGGGTCTGGGAGTAGTTTATCCCCAAGCCAATGTCTATGTTAGATTTCTTTCCCACACGTGACATACAGTATGATATTCAGTATAGGTTCCTCCTTGATAGAGAGCCCTTCTCCTGCTTGTGTGCTTTAGATACTTAAGTTACAATATTAAGCAAACACAACTGTGATGACATCATAAACCCCTATAGTCAACAGTCTACCAAGGAAACACAACTGTGATGACATCATAAACCCCTATAGTTAGTCTATCAACAATACCTCTGTATTACAGACCACTGGTCACAACAGGAACCTGCCAGTGGATAAATACATGCCCTTAACAATAGATGAGAGATAATAAATCGTGAATACATTACAAACAGTCCCTGGGCAATATCTGATTCTGACCATCGTTTTATTTTGAGCCAGTTGAATAATGGTCAAGTTGGCCTCAAACGTGAAAACCCAAATCACTCAAGATGCGTCCTAAATGGCACCATATGTAGTGCACTGCATTCGGGAATAGGGTGCCGTTTGGGACGCAGTCGCCGTAATAATCATCAATGGAAATGTAACTCCTCAGCCAAAAGGGGCCTTTTTCCTCTAAAACCACACAATATGGCGCTAGGCCCAGACCCCGACGTAGAGTTCAGCTATTCTTAGGACAAATATTGTAATACTAATATTAACAACGTTCTCACTGTAAATAAAAGATTTAGCCAAATGTCCGTCTTCAAAGAGACAAAAACAGTCAACCACACGCTCCAGAGGACCATAGAGGACCATAGAGGACCATAGAGGACCATAGGGGTCCATAGAGGACCACAGAGGACCACAGAGGACCATAGAGAACCATGGAGGACCATAGAGGACCATAGAGGACCATAGGGGTCCATAGAGGTCCATAGAGGTCCATAGAGGACCATAGAGGACCATAGAGGACTATAGAGGACCATAGAGGTCCATAGAAGACCACAGAGGTCCATAGAGGTCCATAGAGTACCACAGAGGTCCATAGAGGACCATAGAGAACCATAGAGGACCATAGCATGCCTCTTTCCCAGATTCACAGACACTGTCCAGACAAAGTTTATTAGTTTCCTATTCTATACCCTGTCCAGACATATTGTATTAGTTTCAAATCAAATTTTATTTGTCACATACACATGGTTAGCAGATGTTAATGCAAGTGTAGCGAAATGCTTGTGCTTCTTGTTCCGAAAGTGCAGTAATATCTAACAAGTAATCTAACAATTCCCCAACAACTACCTAATACACACAAATCTAAAGGGGTGAATGAGAATATGTACATGTAAGTATACGAATGAGCGATGGCCGAGGGGCATAGGCAATAGATGGTATAAAATACAGTATATACATGTGATATGAGTAATGCAAGATATGTAAACATTATTAAAGTACCATTATTTAGAGTGGCATTGTATAAAGTGACAAGTGATCCATTTACTAAAGTGGCCAGTGATTGGGTCTCAATGTAGGCAGCAGCCTCTCTGTGCTAGTGATGGCTGTTTAACAGTCTGATGGCCTTGAGATAGAAGCTGTTTTTCAGTCTCTCGGTCCCAGCTTTGACGCACCTGTACTGACCTCGCCTTCTGGATGGTAGTGGTGTGAACAGGCAGTGGCTCGGGTGGTTGATGTCCTCAATGATCTTTTTGGCCTTCCTGTGACATTGGGTGCTGTAGGTGTCATGGAGGGCAGATAGTTTGCCCCCGGTGATGCGTTGTGCAGACTGCACAACCCTCTGGAGAGCCTTGCGGTTGAGGCAGGTGCAGTTGCCGTACCAGGCTTTGATGCAGCCCGACAGGATGCTCTCGATTGTGCATCTGTAAAAGCTTGTCAGGGTTTTGGGTGACAAGCCAAATTTCTTCAGCCTCCTGAGATTGAAGAGGGACTGTTGCGCCTTCTTAACCACACTGTCTGTGTGGGTGGACCAATTCAGTTTGTCTGTGATGTGTACACCAAGGAACTTAAAACCTTCCACCTTCTCCACTGCGGTCTCGTCGATGTGGATAGGGCGGTGCTCCCTCTGCTGTTTCCTGAAGTCCACGATCATCTCCTTTGTTTTGTTGACATTGAGTGAGAGGTTTTTTTCCTGACACCACACTCAGAGGGCCCTCACCTCCACCCTGTAGGCTGTCTCGTCATTGTTGGTAATCAAGCCCACTAATGTTGTGTTGTCTGTAAACTTGATGATTGAGTTGGAGGCATGCATGGCCACCCAGTCGTGGGTGAACAGGGAGTACAAGAGGGGGCTGAGCATGCACCCTTGTGAGGCCCCAATGTTGAGGGTCAGGGAAGTAGAGATGTTGTTTCCTACCTTCACCACCTGGGGGCGGCCTGTCAGAAAGTCCAGGATCTAATTGCACACGGTTGGGTTGAGACCCTGGGCCTCTAGCTTGATGATGAGCTTGGAGGGTACTATGGGGTTGAATGCTGAGCTGTAGTCAATGAACAGCATTCTTACATAGGTATTCCTCTTGTCCAGATGGGATAGGGCAGTGTGCAGTGGGATGGCGATTGCGTCGTCTGTGGACCTGTTGGGGAGGTAAGCAAACTGAAGTGGGTCTAGGATGGCCGGTAAGGTGATATGATCCTTGACTAGTCTCTCAAAGCACTTCATGATGACAGAAGTGAGTGCTACGGGGTGGTAGTCATTTAATTCAGTTATCTTTTCCTTCTTGGGTACAGGAACAATGGCAGCCATCTTGAAGCATGTGGGAACAACAGGCTGGGATAAGGAGCGATTGAATATGTCCGTAAACACACCAGCCAGCTGGTCTGCGTATGCTCTGAGGACGTGGCTGGGGATGCCGTCTAGGCCAGCAGCCTTGCAAGGGTTAACATGTTTAAACGTTTTACTCACGTCAGCCACGGCGAAGGAGGGGGGCAGTCCTTGTTAGTGGGCCGCGGCGGTGGCACTGTATTATCCTCAAAGCAAAGGTGTTTAGTTTGTCTGGAAGCATGACGTCAGTGTCCGTGACGTGGTTGGTTTTCTGTTTGTAGTCCGTGATTTCCTGTAGACCCTGCCACATATGTCTGAGCCGTTGAATTGCAACTCCACCTTGTCCCTGTACTGGCAATTCGCTTGTTTGATTGCCTTGCAGAGGGAATAGCTACACTGTTTATATTCAGACATATTCCCAGAACTCTTTCCATGGTTAAATGCGGTGGATCGCGCTTTCAGTTTTGCACGAATGTTGCCATCCATCCATGGTTTCTGGTTAGGGGAGGTTTTAACAGTCACAGTGGGTACATCTCCAATGCACTTCTTTATAAACACAATCACAGAATCAGCGTATAGGTCGATGTTGTTCTCTGAGGCTGACAGGAACATTTTCCAGTCCGCGTGATCAAAACAATCTTGAAGCGTGGCTTCCGATTGGTCGGGCCAGCGTTGAATGGTTCTCGTTACTGGTACATCCTGTTTGAGTTTCTGCCTATAAGACGGTAGGAGCAAGATGGCGTTGTGGTCGGATTTGCCGAAGGGAGGGCGGGGGAGGTCTTTTTATGCATCACGGAAGTTTGAGTAGCAGTGGTGGAGGGTATTGCCCATGCGCGTAGCGCAATGAACTGATTCCGACAACATATCCCGAGCCATGTTTCCGTGAAACAGAGAATGTTACAATCTGTGATGTCTCTCTGGAAGGCAACCGTTGCTTGAATTTCGTCTACCTTGTTGTCAAGACACTGGACATTGGCTAGTAGTATACTCGGGAGCGGTGGGCGATATGCACTTCTACGGAGCCTGTCCAGGTGGCCGCTTCGTCTGCCCCTTCTGCATCGCCGATGTTTTGGGTCGACTACTGGAATTAGATCCATTGTCCTGGGTGGTGGTCCGAACAGAGGATCCGCTTCGGGAAAGTTGTATTCCTGGTCGTAATGTTGGTAAGTTGACGTTGCTCTTATATCCAATAGTTCTTCCCGGCTCAATGTAATAAGATTTCCTGGCGTAACAATGTGAGAAATAATACATTAAAAAAACAAAATACTGCATTGTTTCCTAAGAACTCGAAGCGAGGCGGCCATCTCTGTCGACATCATCTATATAAACTCAGCAAAAAAAGAAACAGCCCTTTTTCAGGACCTTGTCTTTCAAAGATAATTCGTAAAAATCCAAATAACTACACAGATCTTCATTGTAAAGGATATAAAAACTGTTTCCCATGCTTGTTCAATGAACCATAAACAATTAATGAACATGCACCCGTGGAACGGTCGTTAAGACACTAACAGCTTACAGACAGTAGGCAATTAAGGTCACAGTTATGAAAACTTAGGACACTAAAGAGGCCTTTCTACTGACTCTGAAAAACACCAAAAGAAAGATGCCCAGGGTCCCTGCTCATCTGCGTGAACGTGCCTTAGGTATGCTGCAAGGAGGCATGAGGACTGCAGATGTGGCCAGGGCAATACATTTTAATGTCCGTAATGAGAGACGCCTAAGACAGCGCTACAGGGTGACAGGACGGACAGCTGATCGTCCTCGCAGTGGCAGACCACGTGTAACAACACCTGCACCGGATTGATACATCCGAACATCACACCTGCGGGACAGGTACAGGATGGCAACAACAACTGCCCGAGTTACACCAGGAACGCACAAAACCGCCATCAGTTTTCAGACTGTCCGCAATAGGCTGAGAGAGGCTGGACTGAGGGCTTGTAGGCCTGTTGTAAGGCAGGTCCTCACCAGACATCACCGGCAACAACGTCGCCTATGGGCACAAACCAACCGTCTATGGACCAGACAGGACTGGCAAAAAGTGTTCTTCACTGATGAGTCACGGTTTTGTCTCGGATTCGCGTTTATCGTCAAAGGAATGAGCTTTATACCGAGGCCTGTACTCTGGAGCGGGATCGATTTGGAGGTGGAGGGTCAGCCATGGTCTGGGGCGGTGTGTCGCAGCATCATCGGACTGGGCTTGTTGTCATTGCAGGCAATCTCAACGCTGTGTATTACTGGGAAGACATCCTCCTCCCTCGTGTGGTACCCTTCCTGCAGGCTCATCCTGACATGACCCTCCAGCATGACAGTGCCACCAGCCATACTGCTCGTTCTGTGCATGATTTCCTGCAAGACAGGAATGTCAGTGTTCTGCCATGGCCAGCGAAGAGCCCGGATCTCAATCCCATCGAGCACATCTGGGACCTGTTGGATCGGAGGGAGAGGGCTAGGGCCATTCCCCCCAGAAATGTCTGGTAACTTGCAGGTGCCTTGGTGGAAGAGTGGGGTAACATATCACAGCAAGAACTGGCAAATCTGGTGCAGTCAATGAGGAGGAGGGACCACACCAGATACTGACTGTTACTTTTGATTTTGACCCCGCCCCCCTTTGTTCAGGGACACATTATTCAATTTCCGTTAGTCACATGTCTGTGGAACTTGTTCAGTTGTTGAATCTTTTTATGTTCATACAAATATTTATACATGTTAAGTTTGCTGAAAATAAACAATTCTTTACACTGTCCAGACATAGTATATTAGGTTCCCATTGTATACCCTCCTATGACAACAATGTTTACGTGGGCCTAGCAAAGACAGCAAAGCTTATGTCTGACAGCTGATGTCAGACATAAGTGAAGTGATATATGATCCATTCCTAAAGAGCTCTTAGTGAAAACAACATATTTGACGTGGTTCCCTGAGGCACTGGATCAGTAACAACATGTATGACATAGTTCCCTGAGTCACTGGATCAGTAACAACATGTTGTGACATAGTTCCCTGAGTCACTGGATCAGTAACTACATGTTGTGACATAGTTCCCTGAGTCACTGGATCAGTAACAACATGTTGTGACATAGTTCCCTCAGACACTGGATCAGTAACAACATGTTGTGACATAGTTCCCTGAGTCACTGGATCAGTAACAACATGTTGTGACATAGTTCCCTGAGACACTGGATCAGTAACAACATGTTGTGACATAGTTCCCTCAGACACTGGATCAGTAACTACATGTTGTGACATAGTTCCCTCAGACACTGGATCAGTAACAACATGTTGTGACATAGTTCCCTCAGACACTGGATCAGTAACAACATGTTGTGACATAGTTCCCTCAGACACTGGATCAGTAACAACATGTTGTGACATAGTTCCCTCAGACACTGGATCAGTAACAACATGTTGTGACATAGTTCCCTCAGACACTGGATCAGTAACTACATGTTGTGACATAGTTCCCTCAGACACTGGATCAGTAACAACATGTTGTGACATAGTTCCCTCAGACACTGGATCAGTAACACACATGTAGTTGTAACAACATGTTACTGATAGTTCCCTCAGACACTGGATCAGTAACAACAACATGTTTCAGACACTGGATCAGTAACAACATAGTTCCCTCAGACACTGGATCAGTAACAACATGTTGTGACATAGTTCCCTCAGACACTGGATCAGTAACTACATGTTGTGACATAGTTCCCTCAGACACTGGATCAGTAACTACATGTTGTGACATAGTTCCCTCAGACACTGGATCAGTAACAACATGTTGTGACATAGTTCCCTCAGACACTGGATCAGTAACTACATGTTGTGACATAGTTCCCTGAGTCACTGGATCAGTAACAACATGTTGTGACATAGTTCCCTGAGTCACTGGATCAGTAACAACATGTTACTGATAGTTCCCTCAGACACTGGATCAGTAACAACATGTTGTGACATAGTTCCCTGAGTCACTGGATCAGTAACAACATGTTGTGACATAGTTCCCTCAGACACTGGATCAGTAACAACATGTTGTGACATAGTTCCCTCAGTCACTGGATCAGTAACAACATGTTGTGACATAGTTCCCTGAGTCACTGGATCAGTAACAACATGTTACTGATAGTTCCCTCAGACACTGGATCAGTAACAACATGTTGTGACATAGTTCCCTCAGACACTGGATCAGTAACAACACAGTTGATAAACACAGTTGATAAACACTGGTTGGGTCCCAAACAGCACCCTATTCCCCATAGGGCTCTAGTCAGATGTAGTGCACTATACTGTATAGGTATTAGGGTGCTATTTGGGACACAGATTTGTTTTGACATGTTGTAATAAACTCTGATCAACTGAACTAAGTCAGTGAGTAAAATCCCTCCTCCCTTTGGCTCTCCCATTCCCAACATGTGTCTGATCTCCACTGTATCTTATGACAGAGGACGAGGAGAGAGAGAGAGAGATCCTCCTTATGAATGAAGCAGCTGTTTAGCAGCTAAATAAAGCTATGAAACGTGCAGGACACTCTCTCCTCACCTGGCTGGGTAGTGTGGACGTCTCTCACCTAACAGCTGTTTAGCAGCTAAATAAAGCTATGAAACGTGCAGGAAACTCTCTCCTCACCTGGCTGGGTAGTGTGGACGTCTCTCACCTAACAGCTGTTTACATTTCCACTAGTGACGAGAGCTCTGCTCCTCTCTACCAGTCAGCTACAACAAGCCTGCAGCACACGTCCGAAACATCTCAGATAGCAGCATGTGTGTTTGTGTGGTAACAGGCATCTTCCAGTATGTCGCTCTAAAGTACCTGAAGGTTGGCCTGTTGTTGTGAGCAACGTGCTGAAACGATGGAAGTATTTAATACACCACCAAAACATTGTAGTGACGCCAGCAAAAGTAATGTGAGCCATATTGAGAGAGAGAATATAACTCATATTTATGTTTATTTATTTTCCCTTTTGTACTTTAACTATTTGCACATTGTTACAATACTGTACATAGACATAATATTCCTCTGAAACATTTGTGAGTGTTATGTTTACTGTTCACTTTGATTGGTTATTTCACTTTTGTTTATCACACACACACACACACACACACACACACACACACACACACAGACCACACATACCTCACAGACACACAGACCACACACACAAACCACACACAGACAAACCACACACACAGACCACACACACAAACCACACACAGACCACACACAGGTCACACACAGGTCACACACACACACACACACACAGACAGACCACACACACAAGCAGACCACACACACACACGGACCACACACACACACGGACCACAGACACACGGACCACACACACAGACAGATCACACACAGACAGACCACACTGACCACACACACACAGACTACACACACACACAGACCACAGACACACAGACCACACACACAGACAGACAGATCACACACAGACAGACCACACTGACCACACACTACACATACACAGACCACACACATACACAGGTCACACAGACTATACACACACAGTATCTCACAGTGACATTCCATTCCTTTCTCAATGTCTTCCATGTGACTGACCATCAGTAACTCCCCCTTACCAAATACTGCAGCTATGAGTACTGCACTGAGACTGACAAACCTGTCTATTTTACAACCACACTTAACATCACAACTAATCTTGATTTGAGTTACTCCCCAAGCTAATGTCTACTTAGGCTCACTGGTAGTGACTTGGTTAATCAAGTCTTTAGCTCAGCGGGCTCACACAGTCTTATAGCAGGGTCGGTGTAGTGGTACTCACTGGTAGTGACTTGGTTAATCAAGGCTTTAGCTCAGTGGGCTCACACGGTCTTATAGCAGGGTCGGTGTAGTGGTACTCACTGGTAGTGACTTGGTTAATCAAGGCTTTAGCTCAGCGGGCTCACACAGTCTTATAGCAGGGTCGGTGTAGTGGTACTCACTGGTAGTGACTTGGTTAATCAAGGCTTTAGCTCAGTGGGCTCACACGGTCTTATAGCAGGGTCGGTGTAGTGGTACTCACTGGTAGTGACTTGGTTAATCAAGGCTTTAGCTCAGCGGGCTCACACAGTCTTATAGCAGGGTCGGTGTAGTGGTACTCACTGGTAGTGACTTGGTTAATCAAGGCTTTAGCTCAGCGGGCTCACACAGTCTTATAGCAGGGTCGGTGTAGTGGTACTCACTGGTAGTGACTTGGTTAATCAAGGCTTTAGCTCAGCGGGCTCACACAGTCTTATAGCAGGGTCGGTGTAGTGGTACTCACTGGTAGAGACTTGGTTAATCAAGGCTTTAGCTCAGCAGGCTCACACAGTCTTATAGCAGGGTCGGTGTAGTGGTACTCACTGGTAGAGACTTGGTTAATCAAGGCTTTAGCTCAGCAGGCTCACACAGTCTTATAGCAGGGTCAGTGTAGTGGTACTCACTGGTAGTGACTTGGTTAATCAAGGCTTTAGCTCAGCGGGCTCACACAGTCTTATAGCAGGGTCGGTGTAGTGGTACTCACTGGTAGTGACTTCTTTGATCATCTGGGCAGAGGAGTGACAGCCCGTAACGATGTGCCTGGTCCACAGTGAAAGGTCCTGACAGGTCTCAGCTCTGAACAGGTGGGCCTCGATGCCCAGTCTGGTCCCCGTACGTGTGGCGAAGGACAGCTCCACGCCCGGCTGGGGAGAGCCTCGGTCGGGACCAGAGTGCACCAGCCTACAGACAGACACACATTCTGTTGTATTCTAAGTGCCTGCTGTTGAGAGAGACTAGCTAGTCAGGGCTGTAACCATATAACCCTCTTCACATCAAGGACATAAAGGTGTAATGATTGATAACATTATAAATAGCAACAGAGTTATTGGCTGTGTTCAGTAATGGAAACATGTTGTGGACCTGTCCTCCAGTGCCACCTCATCTTTCATGTGTGTTCTGCACCATGAGGCCAATAGAGTTTAGATGTGTTCTGATTAATGCTTGGCCAATAGAGGGTAGATGTGTTCTGATTAATGCTTGGCCAATAGAGGGTAGATGTGTTCTGTACCATGAGGCCAATAGAGTTTAGATGTGTTCTGATTAATGCTGTGCCAATAGAGGGTAGATGTGTTCTGATTATTGCTTGGCCAATAGAGGGTACGTGTGTTCTGATTATTGCTTGGCCAATAGAGGGTACGTGTGTTCTGATTATTGCTGTCCCAATAGAGGGTACGTGTGTTCTGATTATTGCTTGGCCAATAGAGGGTACGTGTGTTCTGATTATTGCTGTCCCAATAGAGGGTACGTGGGTTCTGATTATTGCTGTGCCAATAGAGGGTACGTGGGTTCTGATTATTGCTTGGCCAATAGAGGGTAGATGTGTTCTGATTATTGCTTGGCCAATAGAGGGTATGTGTGTTCTGATTATTGCTTGGCCAATAGAGGGTACGTGGGTTCTGATTATTGCTGTGCCAATAGAGGGTAGATGTGTTCTGATTATTGCTGTGCCAATAGAGGGTAGATGTGTTCTGATTATTGCTTGGCCAATAGAAGGTAGATGTGTTCTGATTATTGCTTGGCCAATAGAGGGTAGATGTGTTCTGATTATTGCTTGGCCAATAGAGGGTAGATGTGTTCTGATTATTGCTTGGCCAATAGAGGGTAGATGTGTTCTGATTATTGCTGTCCCAATAGAGGGTAGATGTGTTCTGATTATTGCTTGGCCAATAGAGGGTAGATGTGTTCTGATTATTGCTGTCCCAATAGAGGGTAGATGTGTTCTGATTATTGCTGTCCCAATAGAGGGTAGATGTGTTCTGATTATTGCTGTCCCAATAGAGGGTACGTATGTTTGGAGTGGCGGAGGATTATCATGTGGTCATGGTTGGGTTGTTCAGGGTGGATGCTACTCACCATGTGGCTAAGATAAGATAAATGTGTTTTGCTATTTGACTAGCAGGAAGACAGTGTCTTTTGCTTACTGTGTGGATAGCAGCAGCTCTTTCTCTTGTGGCTAGTAGAGTGAGGGTGTGTGTAGCGTACCGTGTAGCTAACAGTGGGTATGTGTGTGCAGGGCTGTGCCAGGAAGCCTTCATGCGTGGAAGGCTGTGATAGAGGAGCAGGTCTTTCTCTGTCACCATCACCAGCACTGGCTTCCACTGCTGCTTCTCACTCTCTGTCTAGGGGAAAACACACCACACCGTGTTAGAATACTCTCTGTCTGGGAGAAAACACACCATGTTAGAATACTCTCTGTCTGGGAGAAAACACACCATGTTAGAATACTCTCTGTCTGGGAGAAAACACACCATGTTAGAATACTCTCTGTCTGGGAGAAAACACACCATGTTAGAATACTCTCTGTCTGGGAGAAAACACACCATGTTAGAATACTCTCTGTCTAGGAGAAAACACACCATGTTAGAATACTCTCTGTCTGGGAGAAAACACACCATGTTAGAATACTCTCTGTCTAGGAGAAAACACACCATGATGGAATACTCTCTGTCTGGGAGAAAACACACCATGTTAGAATACTCTCTGTCTAGGAGAAAACACACCATGTTAGAATACTCTCTGTCTGGGAGAAAACACACCATGTTAGAATACTCTCTGTCTGGGAGAAAACACACCACACCATGTTAGAATACTCTCTGTCTAGGAGAAAACACACCATGTTAGAATACTCTCTGTCTGGGAGAAAACACACCATGTTAGAATACTCTCTGTCTAGGAGAAAACACACCACACCGTGTTAGAATACTCTCTGTCTAGGAGAAAACACACCACACCGTGTTAGAATACTCTCTGTCTGGGAGAAAACACACCACACACACCGTGTTAGAATACTCTCTGTCAAGGAGAAAACACACCACACCATGTTAGAATACTCTCTGTCTGGGAGAAAACACACCACACCGTGTTAGAATACTCTCTGTCTAGGAGAAAACACACCACACCGTGTTAGAATACTCTCTGTCTGGGAGAAAACACACCACACCATGTTAGAATACTCTCTGTCTAGGAGAAAACACACCACACCGTGTTAGAATACTCTCTGTCTAGGAGAAAACACACCACACCGTGTTAGAATACTCTCTGTTAGGGAGAAAACACACCATGTTAGAATACTCTCTGTCTAGGAGAAAACGCACCACACAGTGTTAGAATACTCTCTGTCTGGGAGAAAACACACCACACCATGTTAGAATACTCTCTGTCTGGGAGAAAACACACCACACCATGTTAGAATACTCTCTGTCTGGGAGAAAACACACCATGTTAGAATACTCTCTGTCTGGGAGAAAACACACCACACCATGTTAGAATACTCTCTGTCTAGGAGAAAACACACCACACCATGTTAGAATACTCTCTGTCTGGGAGAAAACACACCATGTTAGAATACTCTCTGTCTAGGAGAAAACACACCATGTTAGAATACTCTCTGTCTGGGAGAAAACACACCGTGTTAGAATACTCTCTGTCTAGGAGAAAACACACCGTGTTAAAATACTCTCTGTCTGGGAGAAAACACACCACACCATGTTAGAATACTCTCTGTCTGGGAGAAAACACACCGTGTTAGAATACTCTCTGTCTGGGAGAAAACACACCACACCATGTTAGAATACTCTCTGTCTAGGAGAAAACACACCACACCGTGTTAGAATATTCTCTGTCTGGGAGAAAACACACCACACCATGTTAGAATACTCTCTGTCTGGGAGAAAACACACCACACCGTGTTAGAATACTCTCTGTCTAGGAGAAAACACACCGTGTTAGAATACTCTCTGTCTAGGAGAAAACACACCACACCATGTTAGAATACTCTCTGTCTAGGAGAAAACACACCGTGTTAGAATACTCTCTGTCTGGGAGAAAACACACCACACCATGTTAGAATACTCTCTGTCTAGGAGAAAACACACCGTGTTAGAATACTCTCTGTCTGGGAGAAAACACACCACACCATGTTAGAATACTCTCTGTCTGGGAGAAAACACACCACACCATGTTAGAATACTCTCTGTCTAGGAGAAAACACACCACACCATGTTAGAATACTCTGTCTGGGAGAAAACACACCACACCATGTTAGAATACTCTCTGTCTAGGAGAAAACACACCACACCGTGTTAGAATACTCTCTGTCTGGGAGAAAACACACCACACCGTGTTAGAATACTCTCTGTCTGGGAGAAAACACACCACACCATGTTAGAATACTCTCTGTCTGGGAGAAAACACACCACACCATGTTAGAATACTCTCTGTCTAGGAGAAAACACACCGTGTTAGAATACTCTCTGTCTGGGAGAAAACACACCACACCATGTTAGAATACTCTCTGTCTAGGAGAAAACACACCGTGTTAGAATACTCTCTGTCTGGGAGAAAACACACCACACCATGTTAGAATACTCTCTGTCTAGGAGAAAACACACCGTGTTAGAATACTCTCTGTCTAGGAGAAAACACACCACACCATGTTAGAATACTCTCTGTCTGGGAGAAAACACACCACACCATGTTAGAATACTCTCTGTCTAGGAGAAAACACACCATGTTAGAATACTCTCTGTCTGGGAGAAAACACACCGTGTTAGAATACTCTCTGTCTAGGAGAAAACACACCACACCGTGTTAGAATACTCTCTGTCTAGGAGAAAACACACCACACCGTGTTAGAATACTCTCTGTCTGGGAGAAAACACACACACACACCGTGTTAGAATACTGTCAAGGAGAAAACACACCACACACACCGTGTTAGAATACTCTCTGTCAAGGAGAAAACACACCACACCATGTTAGAATACTCTCTGTCTGGGAGAAAACACACCACACCGTGTTAGAATACTCTCTGTCTAGGAGAAAACACACCACACCGTGTTAGAATACTCTCTGTCTAGGAGAAAACACACCACACCATGTTAGAATACTCTCTGTCTGGGAGAAAACACACCATGTTAGAATACTCTCTTTCTGGGAGAAAACACACCATGTTAGAATACTCTCTGTCTGGGAGAAAACACACCGTGTTAGAATACTCTCTGTCTGGGAGAAAACACACCATGTTAGAATACTCTCTGTCTGGGAGAAAACACACCACACCATGTTAGAATACTCTCTGTCTAGGAGAAAACACACCACACCGTGTTAGAATACTCTCTGTCTGGGAGAAAACACACCACACCATGTTAGAATACTCTCTGTCTAGGAGAAAACACACCACACAGTGTTAGAATACTCTCTGTCTAGGAGAAAACACACCACACCGTGTTAGAATACTCTCTGTCTAGGAGAAAACACACCACACCATGTTAGAATACTCTCTGTCTAGGAGAAAACACACCACACAGTGTTAGAATACTCTCTGTCTAGGAGAAAACACACCACACCGTGTTAGAATACTCTCTGTTAGGGAGAAAACACACCATGTTAGAATACTCTCTGTCTAGGAGAAAACGCACCACACAGTGTTAGAATACTCTCTGTCTGGGAGAAAACACACCACACCATGTTAGAATACTCTCTGTCTGGGAGAAAACACACCACACCATGTTAGAATACTCTCTGTCTGGGAGAAAACACACCATGTTAGAATACTCTCTGTCTGGGAGAAAACACACCACACCATGTTAGAATACTCTCTGTCTAGGAGAAAACACACCGTGTTAGAATACTCTCTGTCTAGGAGAAAACACACCACACCATGTTAGAATACTCTCTGTCTGGGAGAAAACACACCACACCATGTTAGAATACTCTCTGTCTAGGAGAAAACACACCGTGTTAGAATACTCTCTGTCTAGGAGAACACACCACACCATGTTAGAATACTCTCCGTCTAGGAGAAAACACACCGTGTTAGAATACTCTCTGTCTGGGAGAAAACACACCACACCATGTTAGAATACTCTCTGTCTAGGAGAAAACACACCGTGTTAGAATACTCTCTGTCTGGGAGAAAACACACCACACCATGTTAGAATACTCTCTGTCTGGGAGAAAACACACCACACCATGTTAGAATACTCTCTGTCTAGGAGAAAACACACCACACCATGTTAGAATACTCTGTCTGGGGAGAAAACACACCACACCATGTTAGAATACTCTCTGTCTAGGAGAAAACACACCACACCGTGTTAGAATACTCTCTGTCTGGGAGAAAACACACCACACCGTGTTAGAATAATCTCTGTCTGGGGAAAAAACACACCATGTTAGAATACTCTCTGTCACACCACACCATGTTAGAATACTCTCTGTCTAGGAGAAAACACACACACCATGTTAGAATACTCTCTGTCTGGGAGAAAACACACCACACCATGTTAGAATACTCTCT
Source organism: Oncorhynchus tshawytscha (assembly GCF_018296145.1). Classification (NCBI taxonomy): domain Eukaryota; kingdom Metazoa; phylum Chordata; class Actinopteri; order Salmoniformes; family Salmonidae; genus Oncorhynchus; species Oncorhynchus tshawytscha. The sequence continues at coordinate 161,223 of NW_024609526.1, forward strand.
GTCTGGGAGAAAACAAACCACACCGTGTTAGAATACTCTCTGTCTGGGAGAAAACACACCACACCATGTTAGAATACTCTCTGTCTAGGAGAAAACACACCGTGTTAGAATACTCTCTGTCTAGGAGAAAACACACCACACCATGTTAGAATACTCTCTGTCTGGGAGAAAACACACCACACCATGTTAGAATACTCTCTGTCTGGGAGAAAACACACCGTGTTAGAATACTCTCTGTCTGGGAGAAAACACACCATGTTAGAATACTCTCTGTCTGGGAGAAAACACACCACACCATGTTAGAATACTCTCTGTCTGGGAGAAAACACACCACACCGTGTTAGAATACTCTCTGTCTGGGAGAAAACACACCATGTTAGAATACTGTTTGCATGGGGGTTACTGGTGCAATGGAGGGAATGTTATGGACTAGAAAATACAATTTAGCAAGAGTGATAAGCACATAAAACTAACATCAAAGACACAACCTTGAACGTCTTCAGCATTTTTCTCTATGTAACTAAGTCTTCGTAACAAAATCTTGGTTATTTTTCACAGGAAGGCACTTTATACAGTTTATTCATCTTGGCCTGTAGATAAACTCTCAGCTCCCAGACACCCAATACAACACCGGCTTGCATAACATTATACAGCATAACCATCCTCATTATGAAAGTTACAGCACAATCCTCATTATGAACACCTAGTTACAGCACAATCCTCATTATGAACACCTAGTTACAGCACAATCCTCATTATGAACACCTAGTTACAGCACAATCCTCATTATGAAAGTTACAGCACAATCCTCATTATGAACACCTAGTTACAGCACAATCCTCATTATGAACACCTAGTTACAGCACAATCCTCATTATGAACACCTAGTTACAGCACAATCCTCATTATGAACACCTAGTTACAGCACAATCCTCATTATGAACACCTAGTTACAGCACAATCCTCATTATGAACACCTACTTACAGCACAATCCTCATTATGAACACCTAGTTACAGCACAATCCTCATTATGAACACCTAGTTACAGCACAATCCTCAATATGAAAGTTACAGCACAATCCTAGTTATTAGAACACCTAGTTACAGCACAATCCTCATTATGAACACCTAGTTACAGCACAATCCTCATTATGAAAGTTACAGCACAATCCTCATTATGAAAGTTACCGCACAATCCACATTATGAACACCTAGTTACAGCACAATCCTCATTATGAAAGTTACAGCACAATCCTCATTATGAAAGTTACAGCACAATCCTCATTATGAACACCTAGTTACAGCACAATCCTCATTATGAACACCTAGTTACAGCACAATCCTCATTATGAACACCTAGTTACAGCACAATCCTCAATATGAAAGTTACAGCACAATCCTCATTATGAACACCTAGTTACAGCACAATCCTCATTATGAACACCTAGTTACAGCACAATCCTCATTATGAACACCTAGTTACAGCACAATCCTCATTATGAACACCTAGTTACAGCACAATCCTCATTATGAACACCTAGTTACAGCACAATCCTCATTATGAACGCCTAGTTACAGCACAATCCTCATTATGAACACCTAGTTACAGCACAATCCTCAATATGAACACCTAGTTACAGCACAATCCTCATTATTATGAACACCTAGTTACAGCACAATCCTCATTATGAACACCTAGTTACAGCACAATCCTCATTATGAACACCTAGTTACAGCACAATCCTCATTATGAACACCTAGTTACAGCACAATCCTCATTATGAAAGTTACAGCACAATCCTCATTATGAACACCTAGTTACAGCACAATCCTCATTATGAAAGTTACAGCACAATCCTCATTATGAACACCTAGTTACAGCACAATCCTCATTATGAACACCTAGTTACAGCACAATCCTCATTATGAACACCTAGTTACAGCACAATCCTCATTATGAACACCTAGTTACAGCACAATCCTCATTATGAACACCTAGTTACAGCACAATCCTCATTATACCTAGTTACAGCACAATCCTCATTATAGTTACAGCACAATCCTCATTATGAACACCTAGTTACAGCACAATCCTCATTATAAAAGTTACAGCACAATCCTCATTATGAACACCTAGTTACAGCACAATCCTCATTATGAACACCTAGTTACAGCACAATCCTCATTATGAACACCTAGTTACAGCACAATCCTCATTATGAACACCTAGTTACAGCACAATCCTCATTATGAACACCTAGTTACAGCACAATCCTCATTATGAACACCTAGTTACAGCACAATCCTCATTATGAACACCTAGTTACAGCACAATCCTCATTATGAACACCTAGTTACAGCACAATCCTCATTATGAACACCTACTTACAGCACAATCCTCATTATGAACACCTAGTTACAGCACAATCCTCATTATGAAAGTTACAGCACAATCCTCATTATGAAAGTTACCGCACAATCCTCATTATGAACACCTAGTTACAGCACAATCCTCATTATGAACACCTAGTTACAGCACAATCCTCATTATGAAAGTTACAGCACAATCCTCATTATGAAAGTTACAGCACAATCCTCATTATGAACACCTAGTTACAGCACAATCCTCATTATGAAAGTTACAGCACAATCCTCATTATGAAAGTTACAGCACAATCCTCATTATGAACACCTAGTTACAGCACAATCCTCATTATGAAAGTTACAGCACAATCCTCATTATGAACACCTAGTTACAGCACAATCCTCATTATGAACACCTAGTTACAGCACAATCCTCATTATGAACACCTAGTTACAGCACAATCCTCATTATGAACACCTAGTTACAGCACAATCCTCATTATGAACACCTAGTTACAGCACAATCCTCATTATGAACACCTAGTTACAGCACAATCCTCATTATGAACACCTAGTTACAGCACAATCCTCATTATGAACACCTAGTTACAGCACAATCCTCATTATGAACACCTAGTTACAGCACAATCCTCATTATGAACACCTAGTTACAGCACAATCCTCATTATGAACCTAGTTACAGCACAATCCTCATTATGAACACCTAGTTACAGCACAATCCTCATTATGAACACCTAGTTACAGCACAATCCTCATTATGAACACTAGTTACAGCACAATCCTCATTATGAACACCTAGTTACAGCACAATCCTCATTATGAACACCTAGTTACAGCACAATCCTCATTATGAACACCTAGTTACAGCACAATCCTCATTATGAACACCTAGTTACAGCACAATCCTCATGAACACCTAGTTATGAACACCTAGTTACAGCACAATCCTCATTATGAACACCTAGTTACAGCACAATCCTCATTATGAACACCTAGTTACAGCACAATCCTCATTATGAACACCTAGTTACAGCACAATCCTCATTATGAACGCCTAGTTACAGCACAATCCTCATTATGAACGCCTAGTTACAGCACAATCCTCATTATGAACACCTAGTTACAGCACAATCCTCATTATGAACACCTAGTTACAGCACAATCCTCATAACCATAAGCCTCTTGTCTCACTATGAAGTCCTCAGCTAGTTGTGAGAACATATGATTCTGGTGGCCATAGGTCAATCCTATAACATTACCAACACATGCTGCCAAGTAACCATATTAAAACACCATATACAGGCTCACAAACGTCGCTCTAACTAAAGCCTACACAACCACATAGTTAGTGTGTAATCATTCAATTTAAAACGCTGCCACAGTATAATTGGCTATAGTATGAGAGTGAATATAAAGTCTGTGGTTAAAAACCAGGCTCAGGACAGTTGCACAGAGCAACCTCAACAAGGCTGTAAAACAAGGATCCCCACCTCTCCTCTCCTCTCCTCTCCATCACACAGCTAAGTAGAGACTGACTCCAGCCTGTAGTGTGTTGACCATCACACAGCTAAGTAGAGACCGACTCCAGCCTGTAGTGTGTTGACCATCACACAGCTAAGTAGAGACTGACTCCAGTCTGTAGTGTGTTGACCATCACACAGCTAAGTAGAGACTCAGACTCCTGAGTGTGTCAGATTGACGTTGTGCAAAGGAACATGGGACGGCAGGCGAAGCCTAGGCAGACCACTCCACTCCACACACGCTGAAAGGCTTTAGGCCCTTATAATTATTCACAGACTGCAGAAACTGCATCCCAAATGGCACCATATTCCTTATATAGTGCACTAGGGTGCCATTTGTGACTCACTATGGGGCAGGCAGGCAGTGATACAAGAGGAACTCATTAAGAAGCCTGGAAAGCATCCTCTGGCTTGGCTTGGCAGACTGACTGACTGACTGGCTGACTGGTTGACTGACTGCCCAAAGTACAGGGCTATAGTCTACCCAGTATTAGCCGTCTCGCTCTCTCTCTGCCAGGCAGGCCCTGACTAATAAGAGAGTGATGAAAGAGGATTTAGAGGAGGACGAGGAAAGGGGGGGACTGGAGTCAGGCAGGGAAAAGTCACCTGGGATCAATAGCTGCTGTACTGTATAGAAGGAACACTACAAAGCCCCCATCTGGGCTTCTTCTGTTGTAATCTACTGCATCAGCTATACTGTATGAGGTTCCAAGAATGCTTGGCTCACCATCGTATAACTGCCTCACAAACATCACATATGAGCTATTATCAGAAGGTGGGCTGTGAAGGCATATTATAGGTCTGATTCACAAACATCACATATGAGTTATTATCAGAAGGTGGTCTGTGAAGGCATATTATAGGTCTGATTCACAAACATCACATATGAGCTATTATCAGAAGGTGGGCTGTGAAGGCATATTATAGGTCTGATTCACAAACATCACATATGAGCTATTATCAGAAGGTGGGCTGTGAAGGCATATTATAGGTCTGATTCACAAACATCACATATGAGCTATTATCAGAAGGTGGTCTGTGAAGGCATATTATAGGTCTGATTAAAGGTGAGCTTGTTTCTTTCAGGTGTTTTCCTGCACCAACATTCAATAAAGTACAGAGTAGATCCTACCTTCTCAGCCAGCCAGCCCAGGTGTCTGATCTCTCTGCTCCCTGCGATTCCTGTTCTTCCTGTGTGCTCTTTGACCTCCGTGATGACCTTGTCGATGAGGTTAGAGGTCGCCGACTGCATGACCTCGAACCAGGCCTGGGCCGAGGCTGTGTCTCTACACCGTAACACCACCGTATGCTTGGCGTCCGGAGAGTGCAGCTCTAACTGCCTGGAGGACACACAAACAGACGGAGAGACATTCGCAAATATCTCCCATAGCACAGCTTTCAGTGGACATGAGAAAAAGGCTTCTTCAGTTCAACAAAGACTACTTCCCTTTGAAGGGAAAGGAAGATGACCCCTGTGTGCTTGATGATGTCCTAAGTGAATGGAAATGATCCCAAGCACCACTAAAAGACTGTTTCACACAGCGTCTCTTCTTCTGGCTAAGATAAACATTTCCTCTGATGTACCTAGCACTGTGTACAGTGGGTGTGTATTTATTTACAGACCTGCTTCCTCATCATTGGTTGATAAAGTTTGGTTTGTCACTTGTGGGATGTGCAGTAAGTTTCAAGCCTTTTTGGTATTGGAAACATTAGCTAAGTATATTATGAATACATTCAGCGAACAACAAAAAATCTATCAAATGAACAAGGTTGAAGGAAACCGTTTTCACCTCAGACCTGGGCCTTGACTATGACCACTGTTGATAAATCTACCTGTCATTAATCAGAGACAGTGGGAGACCATGTTATCATGATGTCACAAACCACTAGATCAACTGCAGGTGCTCTCTCTCCTACTCGCCCCCACCAACCCCCCACCCCACTCCCCAGTCCCCCACCACAGTTAAAAATAGAAACCAGAGACTTGATTGAGGAGAAACAGAAGTCAGATGTCATATGGAGGGACCTGAAGTGTTTACGTTAGTTAGAGGCTGGCTGGCTTGGCTGGCTGGAAAAAGGCCCAAGCTCTCCCCCAGACCTGCTGGTTTCAAAGACTATTTGGAATCGTTTTGTATACTTTGAGCGTTTGCTTTAGTCTGCCTGGAGTGCCAGATGGGTGGGCATTGCACTTACAAGCTCAATCAAGCACAACTAAAATATTTGAAAGACTTCAAATAGTATTTGAACCCAGGTGTGTTCTCCCCATTCAAGGCCCATCCACATCCAGTCAGGTCATCTCTCCAACATGGGACACTAACTACTGAGCCATTAAAGAAGCCAAGGCCAGATTTAGAAAGTGGACTCACTGTGTGGTCAATGATGGTCTGTCTACCTGTTTGTTTTCCACTGACAAACCGCTTTTTATTTCAGAGGAAAAAAACTGCTCGCAAAAGGCAAATATCTCAAGCTAAAATAAGCATGCATCGTTTTACCCTCTCTCTGTGTCTGTCTGTCTGTGTCTCCAGAGAGGAGAGAGTTTCCTCCCTCCTCAGACAGATTTACTAGAGAGAGAGAGAGAGAGAGAGAGAGAGAGAGAGAGAGAGAGAGAGAGAGAGATATGCAGTAAATCTGTCTGAGGGAGGAAACTCTCTCCTCACCTGGCTGGGTAGTGTGGACATCTCACCTAACAGCTGTTTACATTTCCACTAGTGACGAGAGCTCTGCTCCTCTCTACCAGTCAGCTACAACAAGCCTGCAGCACACGCCCGAAACATCTCAGATAGCAGCATGTGTGTTTGTGTGGTAACAGGCATCTCCCAGTATGTCGCTCTAAAGTACCTGAAGGTTGGCCTGTTGTTGTGAGCAACGTGCTGAAATGATGGAAGTATTTAATACACCACCAAAACATTGTAGTGACGCCAGTAAATATCACTCAATAGAAACAGATGCTAGGTTGTGGTAGTGTGTGATTTACATCTGATGTGTTTTGGGACAGACTGGATAAAACATTCACTACTTTGATGGTTATATTGTCATGTGTGTTACTGTCGTTCTACTGTTAGTGTGATACTGCAACACTGACAACAGAGCTAAGACCTATGTGCTGTAAAAGTGATCTTTAATTTTTGTTATAAACACACAAAAAAAGTATTTGCTTTGTAAATATGGGGTATTGTGTGTAGATTGATGAGGATTTTATTTATTATTTCATTTTGGAATAAGACTTTAACGTAGCAAACTGTAGAAAGAGTCAAGGGGTCTGAATACTTTCTGAATGCACCGTATGTGAGCCATTGGCTCTTCATTAAGTAGGTTAGCTGTGGTCTAACCCCTCAGTGACTGACTTCCTCTTCATAGTGGTTCATCTCGCAGACCAAAGAGCATAGACATAGAACTACTAGAACTGTGGGTCTGAATACTTTCTGAATGCACCGTATGTGAGCCATTGGCTCTTCATTAAGTAGGTTAGCTGTGGTCTAACCCCTCAGTGACTGACTTCCTCTTCATAGTGGTTCATCTCACAGACCAAAGAGCATTTTTTATTTATTTATTTCACCTTTATTTAACCAGGTAGACCAGTTGAGAACAAGTTCTCATTTACAACTGCGACCTGGCCAAGATAAAGCAAAGCAGTTCGACAGATACAACAACACAGAGTTACACATGGAGTAAAACAAACATACAGTCAATAATACAGTATAAACAAGTCTATATACAATGTGAGCAAATGAGGTGAGAAGGGAGGTAAAGGCAAAAAAAGGCCATGGTGGCAAAGTAAATACAATATAGCAAGTAAAACACTGGAATGGTAGATTTGCAGTGGAAGAATGTGCAAAGTAGAAATAAAAATAATGGGGTGCAAAGGAGCAAAATAAATAAAATAAATACAGTAGGAGGAGAGGTAGTTGTTTGGGCTAAATTATAGGTGGGCTATGTACAGGTGCAGTAATCTGTGAGCTGCTCTGATAGTTGGTGCTTAAAGCTAGTGAGGGAGATAAATGTTTCCAGTTTCAGAGATTTTTGTAGTTTGTTCCAGTCATTGGCAGCAGAGAACTGGAAGGAGAGGCGGCCAAAGAAAGAATTGGTTTTGGGGGTGACTAGAGAGATATACCTGCTGGAGTGCGTGCTACAGGTGGGAGATGCTATGGTGACCAGCGAGCTGAGATAAGGGGGGACTTTACCTAGCAGGGTCTTGGTAGATGACATGGAGCCAGTGGGTTTGGCGAAGAGTATGAAGCGAGGGCCAGCCAATGAGAGCGTACAGGTCGCAATGGTGGGTAGTATATGGGGCTTTGGTGACAAAACGGATGGCACTGTGATAGACTGCATCCAATTTGCTTAGACATAGAACTACTAGAACTGTAGGACAATTCACTTTCTAGTCAAATTGCCATGGCTCTGAGGGCCTTCCGCTTCTAGTAATTATATTTCTATGTCACAGCACATAGGTCTTACCTCTGTTGTCAGTGTTGCAGTATCACACTAACAGTAGAACGACAGCAACGAACATGACAATATAACCATCAAAGTAGTAATGTTTGTGTGTCATATCTAAATGACTGTATAAAGACCAGGCCTGTCTAAATGCCTGTCTAAATGACTGTATAAATACCAGGCCTGTCTAAATGACTGTATAAAGACCAGGCCTGTCTAAATGACTGTATAAATACCAGGCCTGTCTAAATGACTGTATAAAGACCAGGCCTGTCTAAATACCAGGCCTGTCTAAATGACTGTATAAATACCAGGCCTGTCTAAATGACTGTATAAATACCAGGCCTGTCTAAATGACTGTATAAATACCAGGCCTGTCTAAATGACTGTATAAAGACCAGGCCTGTCTAAATGACTGTCTAAATGACTGTATAAATACCAGGCCTGTCTAAATGACTGTATAAAGACCAGGCCTGTCTAAATGACTGTATAAATACCAGGCCTGTCTAAATGACTGTATAAATACCAGGCCTGTCTAAATGACTGTATAAATACCAGGCCTGTCTAAATGACTGTCTAAATGACTGTATAAATACCAGGCCTGTCTAAATGACTGTATAAATACCAGGCCTGTCTAAATGACTGTATAAATACCAGGCCTGTCTAAATGACTGTATAAATACCAGGCCTGTCTAAATGACTGTCTAAATGACTGTATAAAGACCAGGCCTGTCTAAATACCAGGCCTGTCTTAATGACTGTATAAATACCAGGCCTGTCTAAATGACTGTCTAAATGACTGTATAAATACCAGGCCTGTCTAAATGACTGTATAAAGACCAGGCCTGTCTAAATACCAGGCCTGTCTTAATGACTGTATAAATACCAGGCCTGTCTAAATGCCTGTGTAAATGACTGTATAAATACCAGGCCTGTCTAAATGACTGTCTAAATGACTGTATAAATACCAGGCCTGTCTAAATGACTGTATAAATACCAGGCCTGTCTAAATGACTGTATAAAGACCAGGCCTGTCTAAATGACTGTATAAATACCAGGCCTGTCTAAATGACTGTATAAATACCAGGCCTGTCTAAATGCCTGTGTAAATGACTGTATAAATACCAGGCCTGTCTAAATGACTGTCTAAATGACTGTATAAATACCAGGCCTGTCTAAATGACTGTATAAATACCAGGCCTGTCTAAATGACTGTATAAAGACCAGGCCTGTCTAAATGCCTGTATAAATACCAGGCCTGTCTAAATGACTGTATAAATACCAGGCCTGTCTAAATGACTGTTTAAATGCCAGGCCTGTCTAAATGACTGTTTAAAGACCAGGCCTGTCTAAATGACTGTATAAATACCAGGCCTGTCTAAGTCTAAGGCCATGGACTCAGATCCTCCCGATGCTCCGGTGCGAGGTTGGACGTGGACTCACTGTAAAGGATGGGCTCAGGGCGATCGAGTTCCTGGTCGGGTGGAGGTGTCTGCCTCGGATAGGTTATAGATGAGGAGGTAAGGGAGGATGGCAAAGTCAGATCCATAACTTTGGGATAAAATAGAACCGTAAAATTGTACCGTGCGGCGGCAGGTAGCCTAGTGGTTAGAGTGGAGGGATGGCAGGTAGCCTAGTGGTTAGAGTGGAGGGACGGCAGGTATACTAGTGGTTAGAGTGTAGGGACGGCAGGTAGCCTAGTGGTTAGAGTGGGGGACGGCAGGTAGCCTAGTGGTTAGAGTGGAGGGACTGCAGGTAGCCTAGTGGTTAGAGTGGAGGGACGGCAGGTATACTAGTGGTTAGAGTGGAGGGACGGCAGGTAGCCTAGTGGTTAGAGTGTAGGGACGGCAGGTAGCCTAGTGGTTAGAGTGTAGGGACTGCAGGTAGCCTAGTGGTTAGAGTGTAGGGGCAGGCAGGGTAGCCTAGTGGTTAGAGTGGAGGGACGGCAGGTAGCCTAGTGGTTAGAGTGTAGGGACTGCAGGTAGCCTAGTGGTTAGAGTGTAGGGGCGGCAGGTAGCCTAGTGGTTAGAGTGGAGGGACTGCAGGTAGCCTAGTGGTTAGAGTGGAGGGACGGCAGGTAGCCTAGTGGTTAGAGTGTAGGGACTGTTGGCAGGTAGCCTAGTGGTTAGAGTGTAGGGGCGGCAGGTAGCCTAGTGGTTCGAGTGGAAGGACTGCAGGTAGCCTAGTGGTTAGAGTGTAGGGGCGGCAGGTAGCCTAGTGGTTAGAGTGTAGGGACGGCAGGTAGCCTAGTGGTTAGAGTGTAGGGACTGCAGGTAGCCTAGTGGTTAGAGTGTAGGGACGGCAGGTAGCCTAGTGGTTCGAGTGGAAGGACTGCAGGTAGCCTAGTGGTTAGAGTGTAGGGACTGCAGGTAGCCTAGTGGTTAGAGTGTAGGGACGGCAGGTAGCCTAGTGGTTAGAGTGTAGGGACTGCAGGTAGCCTAGTGGTTAGAGTGTAGGGGCAGGCAGGTAGCCTAGTGGTTAGAGTGTAAGGATGGCAGGTAGCCTAGTGGTTAGAGTGTAAGGATGGCAGGTAGCCTAGTGGTTAGAGTGTAGGGACGGCAGGTAGCCTAATGGTTAGAGTGTAAGGATGGCAGGTAGCCTAGTGGTTAGAGTGTAAGGATGGCAGGTAGCCTAGTGGTTAGAGTGTAGGGACGGCAGGTAGCCTAGTGGTTAGAGTGTAGGGACGGCAGGTAGCCTAGTGGTTAGAGTGTAAGGATGGCAGGTAGCCTAGTGGTTAGAGTGTAGGGGCGGTAGGTAGCCTAGTGGTTAGAGCGTTGGACTAGTAACCGAAAGGTTGCTAGATTGAATCCCCGAGCTGAGAAGGTAAAAATCTGTCATTCTGCCCCTGAACAAGGCAGTTAACCCACTGTTCCTAGACCAGTTAACCCACTGTTCCTACGCCGTCATTGTAAATAAGAATTTGTTCTTAAACTGACTTGTCTAGTTAAATAACGGTAAAATAAATAATTTTTAAATAATCTAAAGACAAGGCGAGCATGATCAATTGGTCCCTAAAGTAAAGGTAAAGCTGAGGGCATAAGGTTAATTAAGGTAGAAACCATTTCTCTGTGTTGGTTAATTAAGGTAGAAACTGTTTCTCTGTGTTGGTTAATTAAGGTAGAAACTGTTTCTCTGTGTTGGTTAATTAAGGTAGAAACCGTTTCTCTGTTGGTTAATTAAGGTAGACTATGTGTGTCAGATAGAAACCGTTTCTCTGTTGGTTAATTAAGGTAGGCTATGTGTGTTAGATAGAAACTGTTTCTCTGTGTTGGTTAATTAAGGTAGGCTATGTGTGTTAGATAGAAACTGTTTCTCTGTGTTGGTTAATTAAGGTAGAAACTGTTTCTCTCTGTTGGTTAATTAAGGTAGACTATGTGTGTCAGATAGAAACTGTTTCTCTGTTGGTTAATTAAGGTAGAAACTGTTTCTCTGTTGGTTAATTAAGGTAGAAACTGTTTCTCTGTGTTGGTTAATTAAGGTAGGCTATGTGTGTTAGAAACTGTTTCTCTGTGTTGGTTAATTAAGGTAGGCTATGTGTGTCAGATAGAAACTGTTTCTCTGTGTTGGTTAATTAAGGTAGACTATGTGTGTCAGAAACTGTTTCTCTGTTGGTTAATTAAGGTAGAAACTGTTTCTCTGTTGGTTAATTAAGGTAGAAACTGTTTCTCTGTGTTGGTTAATTAAGGTAGGTAGAAACTGTTTCTCTGTGTTGGTTAATTAAGGTAGAAACTGTTTCTCTCTGTTGGTTAATTAAGGTAGGCTATGTGTGTTAGAAACTGTTTCTCTGTGTTGGTTAATTAAGGTAGGCTATGTGTGTCAGATAGAAACTGTTTCTCTGTGTTGGTTAATTAAGGTAGAAACCGTTTCTCTGTTGGTTAATTAAGGTAGAAACCGTTTCTCTGTTGGTTAATTAAGGTAGACTATGTGTGTCAGATAGAAACTGTTTCTCTGTGTTGGTTAATTAAGGTAGACTATGTGTGTCAGATAGAAACTGTTTCTCTGTGTTGGTTAATTAAGGTAGAAACCGTTTCTCTGTTGGTTAATTAAGGTAGAAACCGTTTCTCTGTTGGTTAATTAAGGTAGACTATGTGTGTCAGATAGAAACCGTTTCTCTGTTGGTTAATTAAGGTAGGCTATGTGTGTCAGAAACTGTTTCTCTGTGTTGGTTAATTAAGGTAGTCTATGTGTCAGATAGAAACTGTTTCTCTGTGTTGGTTAATTAAGGTAGAAACTGTTTCTCTGTGTTGGTTAATTAAGGTAGACTATGTGTGTCAGATAGAAACTGTTTCTCTGTGTTGGTTAATTAAGGTAGGCTATGTGTGTCAGATAGAAACCGTTTCTCTGTTGGTTAATTAAGGTAGAAACTGTTTCTCTGTGTTGGTTAATTAAGGTAGACTATGTGTGTCAGATAGAAACTGTTTCTCTGTGTTGGTTAATTAAGGTAGACTATGTGTGTCAGATAGAAACTGTTTCTCTGTGTTGGTTAATTAAGGTAGTCTATGTGTGTCAGATAGAAACTGTTTCTCTGTGTTGGTTAATTAAGGTAGAAACTGTTTCTCTGTTGGTTAATTAAGGTAGGCTATGTGTGTCAGATAGAAACTGTTTCTCTGTTGGTTAATTAAGGTAGGCTATGTGTGTCAGATAGAAACTGTTTCTCTGTTGGTTAATTAAGGTAGAAACTGTTTCTCTGTTGGTTAATTAAGGTAGACTATGTGTGTCAGATAGAAACTGTTTCTCTGCTGGTTAATTAAGGTAGACTATGTGTGTCAGATAGAAACTGTTTCTCTGTGTTGGTTAATTAAGGTAGAAACCGTTTCTCTGTTGGTTAATTAAGGTAGGCTATGTGTCAGATAGAAACTGTTTCTCTGTGTTGGTTAATTAAGGTAGAAACCGTTTCTCTGTTGGTTAATTAAGGTAGGCTATGTGTGTCAGATAGAAACTGTTTCTCTGTGTTGGTTAATTAAGGTAGACTATGTGTGTCAGATAGAAACTGTTTCTCTGTTGGTTAATTAAGGTAGGCTATGTGTGTCAGATAGAAACCGTTTCTCTGTGTTGGTTAATTAAGGTAGAAACTGTTTCTCTGTTGGTTAATTAAGGTAGAAACCGTTTCTCTGTGTTGGTTAATTAAGGTAGAAACCGTTTCTCTGTGTTGGTTAATTAAGGTAGACTATGTGTGTCAGATAGAAAGAAACTGTTTCTCTGTGTTGGTTAATTAAGGTAGACTATGTGTGTCAGATAGAAACCGTTTCTCTGTTGGTTAATTAAGGTAGGCTATGTGTGTCAGATAGAAACTGTTTCTCTGTTGGTTAATTAAGGTAGGCTATGTGTGTCAGATAGAAACCGTTTCTCTGTTGGTTAATTAAGGTAGGCTATGTGTGTCAGATAGAAACTGTTTCTCTGTTGGTTAATTAAGGTAGGCTATGTGTGTCAGATAGAAACTGTTTCTCTGTGTTGGTTAATTAAGGTAGGCTATGTGTGTCAGATAGAAACTGTTTCTCTGTTGGTTAATTAAGGTAGGCTATGTGTGTCAGATAGAAACCGTTTCTCTGTTGGTTAATTAAGGTAGGCTATGTGTGTCAGATAGAAACTGTTTCTCTGTGTTGGTTAATTAAGGTAGACTATGTGTGTCAGATAGAAACCGTTTCTCTGTTGGTTAATTAAGGTAGGCTATGTGTGTCAGATAGAAACTGTTTCTCTGCTGGTTAATTAAGGTAGGCTATGTTGTCAGATAGAAACTGTTTCTCTGTTGGTTAATTAAGGTAGACTATGTGTGTCAGATAGAAACTGTTTCTCTGTTGGTTAATTAAGGTAGAAACTGTTTCTCTGTTGGTTAATTAAGGTAGACTATGTGTGTCAGATAGAAACTGTTTCTCTGTGTTGGTTAATTAAGGTAGAAACTGTTTCTCTGTGTTGGTTAATTAAGGTAGACTATGTGTGTCAGATAGAAACCGTTTCTCTGTTGGTTAATTAAGGTAGACTATGTGTGTCAGATAGAAACTGTTTCTCTGTGTTGGTTAATTAAGGTAGACTATGTGTGTCAGATAGAAACTGTTTCTCTGTGTTGGTTAATTAAGGTAGTCTATGTGTGTCAGATAGAAACTGTTTCTCTGTTGGTTAATTAAGGTAGACTATGTGTGTCAGATAGAAACCGTTTCTCTGTTGGTTAATTAAGGTAGAAACTGTTTCTTTGTGTTGGTTAATTAAGGTAGAAACTGTTTCTCTGTTGGTTAATTAAGGTAGAAACTGTGGTCAGATAGAAACTGTTTCTCTGTGTTGGTTAATTAAGGTAGTCTATGTGTGTCAGATAGAAACTGTTTCTCTGTGTTGGTTAATTAAGGTAGACTATGTGTGTCAGATAGAAACTGTTTCTCTGTTGGTTAATTAAGGTAGACTATGTGTGTCAGATAGAAACTGTTTCTCTGTGTTGGTTAATTAAGGTAGAAACTGTTTCTCTGTTGGTTAATTAAGGTAGACTATGTGTGTCAGATAGAAACTGTTTCTCTGTTGGTTAATTAAGGTAGAAACTGTTTCTCTGTGTTGGTTAATTAAGGTAGACTATGTGTGTCAGATAGAAACTGTTTCTCTGTTGGTTAATTAAGGTAGAAACTGTTTCTCTGTGTTGGTTAATTAAGGTAGACTATGTGTGTCAGATAGAAACTGTTTCTCTGTGTTGGTTAATTAAGGTAGACTATGTGTGTCAGATAGAAACCGTTTCTCTGTTGGTTAATTAAGGTAGTCTATGTGTGTCAGATAGAAACTGTTTCTCTGTTGGTTAATTAAGGTAACATCTCTTAAACTCTGAACACTCTGATAGTTGAGAACCACAGCAGTTAATCCATTGTGACCGTCACAGAGACGACCATCCCTGTTACACTGTCCCAGGAAAAACGCGTGGTGGGACTTACTTATTGGTGGTGGATGAGATGAGTCTCTCCCCCGTCACAATGTAACGTGTTGCTTTTATTACAGCACCTTCACAAAGGATTCACACCCCTTGTCTTTTATACACGTTGTTGTGTTACAGGCTGGATTCAAAATGGATTCAATTTAGATGTTGTGTCACTGGTCTACACACCATACCTCCATTATATCAAAGTGGAATTATGTTTACAAATTATTTAAAAATGAAACGCTGAAATGTCTTGAGTCAATAAGTATTCAACCCCTTTGTTATGGCAAGCCTAACTATGTTGAGGAGTAAACATTTGCTTAACAAGTCACATAATAAGTTGCATGGACTCACTCTGTGTGCAATAATAGTTTGTAAGGTGATTTTTTGAATGACTACCTCATCTCTGTACCCCAGACACACAATTATCTGTAAGGTCCCTCAGTTGAGCAGTGAATTTCAAACACAGATTCAACCACAAAGACCAAGGAGGTTGTCCAATACCTCGCAAAGAAGGGCACCTATTGGTAGACGGGGGGGGGAAAGCAGACATTGAATATCCCTTTGAGCATGGTGAAGTTATTAATTATACAAACCTAAATGACAGCGTGAAATGAAGGAAGGCTGTACAGAATACAAAATATTCCAAAACATGCATCCTGTTTGCAATAAGATACTAAAGTAAAACTGCAAAAAAATGTGGCAAAGAAATTAACTTAATGTCCTGAATACAAAGCGTTATGTTTGGGGCAAATCCAATACAACACATTAATGAGTACTACGCTTCATATTTTCAAGCATGGTGGTGGCTGCATCATGTTATGGGTATGCTTGTTATCGGCAAGGATTATGGAGATTTCAGGATAAAAATAAACAGAATAGAGCTAAGCACAAGCAAAATCCTAGATGAAAACCTTGTTCAGTCTGCTTTCCGACAGACACTGGGAGACAAATTCACCTCACAGCAGGACAATAACCTAAAACATAAGGCCAAATATATACTGGAGTTGCTAACCAAGAAGACAGTGAATGTTCCTGAGTGGACTAGTTACAGTCTTGACTTATATAGGCTTTAAAATCTATGGCAAGACTTGAAAATGGCTGTCTAGCAATGATCAATAACCAACTTGAGCTTGAAGAATTTAAAAAAAGAATAATGTGCAAATATTGTACAATCCAGGTGAGCAAACCTCTTAGAGACTTACCCAGAAAGACTCACAGCTGTAATCACTGCCAAATGTGATTCTAACATGTATTGAGGCTGGGTTTCTGTACAGCACTTTGTGACATCAGCTGATGTAAGAAGGGCTTTTTAAATAAACTTGATTGATTGATTATAAATACATTTGATTATTGACTCAGAGGTGGGAAAACCTATGTAAATGAGATATTTCTGTATTTCATTTTCAATACATTTGCTAAAAACATGTTTTCACTTTGTCATCATGGGTTACTGTGTGTAGATGGGTGTGGAGAAAAATCAATGGAATCCATTTTGAATTCAGGCTGTAACACAACAAAATGTGGAACAAGTGAAGGGATGTGACTACTTTCTGAAGGCACTGCATCTGGCAAAACACTCGCAATATAAATCCAATCAATTCTAATAGTAGAAGTGTTGCCCCACCTAGCCCTGCACCCCCTGCCGTTACGCCCCTGTAGATAATCATATACGGGGGAAACAGAATAATAGTAAAGCAGAATGATGCTGGAGCCTTTACCTGTTTCCAGGGTCTGGAGAAGTCATGCTCCTGGTGACGTAACACATCTTTAAGGGGATGTACCTCCTGTCCCCCTGTAGGGACATGGTGGGGGTGACGGGGACGTCACAGTGGGGGCTACCCAGCCTCGGGGACTCAGGTGGGGGCGTCTCCCAGCCTATCTCTGACACAGGAGAACCCTTCTTCACATAGGGGCTGGCTTCTCTCATGTACTTCACTGGGAATATGAGAGAGGAGAATTATGAGTAAGCTTTTTCACAACCTGTCTTGAGGCTGGCTTCCCTCATGTAGGTCACTGGACCAACAAGACAAAGGAATCATTTACTATGTTTTCATTGGTAGAAAGGTCACGCCTTTACTGCTGTTATGTTTGGTGAGGATAGTGCTAAGAGTCCTTGCCAACGTAACTTCAGTAGAGCTAGCTAGTGTCCTATAGAGGAGATTGACATGCAGACTCATAAAGTGACCCTGCTGTAACCCCACAATCTGTACCAGGCCGGTAGAGGTCCAAATATATTATACAGTTCTATTAGTGGTCCAAATATATTATACAGTTCTATTAGTGGTCCAGTTCTATTAGTGGTCCAGTTCTATTAGAGGTCCAGTTCTATTAGTGGTCCAAATATATTATACAGTTCTATTAGTGGTCCAAATATATTATACAGTTCTATTAGTGGTCTAGTTCTATTAGTGGTCCAGTTCTATTAGTGGTCCAGTTCTATTAGTGGTCCAGTTCTATTAGTGGTCCAGTTCTATTAGAGGTCCAGTTCTATTAGTGGTCCAGTTCTATTAGTGGTCCAGTTCTATTAGTGGTCCAGTTCTATTAGAGGTCCAGTTCTATTAGTGGTCCAGTTCTATTAGTGGTCCAGTTCTACTAGTGGTCCAGTTCTATTAGAGGTCCAGTTCTATTAGAGGTCCAGTTCTATTAGAGGTCCAGTTCTATTAGAGGTCCAGTTCTATTAGTGGTCCAGTTCTATTAGTGGTCCAGTTCTATTAGAGGTCCAGTTCTATTAGAGGTCCAGTTCTATTAGTGGTCCAGTTCTATTAGTGGTCCAGTTCTATTCCAGAGGTCCAGTTCTATTAGTGGTCCAGTTCTATTAGTGGTCCAGTTCTATTAGTGGTCCAGTTCTATTAGTGGTCCAGTTCTATTAGTGGTCCAGTTCTATTAGTGGTCCAGTTCTATTAGTGGTCCAGTTCTATTAGTGGTCCAGTTCTATTAGTGGTCCAGTTCTATTAGTGGTCCAGTAGTGGTCCAGTTCTATTAGTGGTCCAGTTCTATTAGTGGTCCAGTTCTATTAGTGGTCCAGTTCTATTAGTGGTCCAGTTCTATTAGTGGTCCAGTTCTATTAGTGGTCCAGTTCTATTAGTGGTCCAGTTCTATTAGTGGTCCAGTTCTATTAGTGGTCCAGTTCTATTAGTGGTCCAGTTCTATTAGGTCCAGTTCTACTAGTGGTCTAGTTCTATTAGTGGTCCAGTTCTATTAGTGGTCCAGTTCTGTTAGTGGTCCAGTTCTATTAGTGGTCCAGTTCTATTAGTGGTCCAGTTCTATTAGTGGTCCAGTTCTGTTAGAGGTCCAGTTCTATTAGTGGTCCAGTTCTATTAGTTCTATTAGTCCAGGTCCAGTTCTATTAGTGGTCCAGTTCTATTAGTGGTCCAGTTCTATTTAGTGGTCAGTTCAGTTCTATTAGTGGTCCAGTTCTATTAGTGGTCCAGTTCTATTAGTGGTCCAGTTCTATTAGTGGTCCAGTTCTAGTTTAGTGGTCCAGTTCTATTAGTGGTCCAGTTCTATTAGTGGTCCAGTTCTATTAGTGGTCCAGTTCTATTAGTGGTCCAGTTCTATTAGTGGTCCAGTTCTATTAGTGGTCCAGTTCTATTAGTGGTCCAGTTCTATTAGTGGTCCAGTTCTAGTTTAGTGGTCCAGTTCTATTAGTGGTCCAGTTCTATTAGTGGTCCAGTTCTATTAGTGGTCCAGTTCTATTAGTGGTCCAGTTCTATTAGTGGTCCAGTTCTATTAGTGGTCCAGTTCTATTAGTGGTCCAGTTCTATTAGTGGTCCAGTTCTATTAGTGGTCCAGTTCTATTAGTGGTCCAGTTCTATTAGTGGTCCAGTTCTATTAGTGGTCCAGTTCTATTAGTAGTGGTCCAGTTCTACTAGTGGTCTATTAGTGGTCCAGTTCTATTAGTGGGTCCAGTTCTATTAGTGGTCCAGTTCTATTAGTGGTCCCAGTTCTATTAGTGGTCCAGTTCTATTAGTGGTCCAGTTCTATTAGTGGTCCAGTTCTATTAGTGGTCCAGTTCTATTAGTGGTCCAGTTCTATTAGTGGTCCAGTTCTATTAGTGGTCCAGTTCTATTAGTGGTCTAGTTCTATTAGTGGTCCAGTTCTATTAGTGGTCCAGTTCTATTAGAGGTCCAGTTCTATTAGTGGTCCAGATCTATTAGTGGTCCAGTTCTATTAGTGGTCCAGTTCTATTAGTGGTCCAGTTCTATTAGTGGTCCAGTTCTATTAGTGGTCCAGTTCTATTAGAGGTCCAGTTCTATTAGAGGTCAAGTTCTACTAGTGGTCCAGTTCTATTAGTGGTCCAGGTCTGTTAGAAGTGTTAATCCATTCTATAACGTGTTCTGAACTCACATCTATGAGTCACAACACACATCATACCTTGTACCCAGTTTAACACTTTCTGTGAACTCAAAGATATTGCACCTCCATGGGAAAACGTTGGTTGGCGTTGTTTGAGAGGATCAGATGGATCACTTCAAACTATGGATGTGAACCTGGCCAACAGCTGAGAGATGAGAGTCATTAGAAGTATTCCACACCACACAAGAGGCCTAATCCGACCAAAGACCACAACTCTGGGACATGGGATTCATTAGTCATTTGGTGGCTACACAGTTTCATAGACACAATCTGTGAATCACGTTAAATCCACAGCATTGATCACGAGTCACAGTAGACATGAATAACATAGCTATTATTACCCTGCTATAAACAAAATGTATCCGACTGTATGGAGTTAGTTTAAATTACAGGGCCGTGTGAACAACACTGATGTCAACCATTTACTCCCTGCAGAAGGCAGGGATCTGCTTCCACCAACAGTGATCTGTCTGACTGCATTACATCAATCTCTAAAGAGAAGTGGCAATATATTACAGAAATATATTAGGTTTTAACAGTTTATATTCCTAAACTATGGAGCTCTAAACGTATCCGCTGATGACCAGTTCTGGCATTCACTGTTCATATTACATCAATCCAAGGGGAAGGTTTCACAGGATAACATGACAAAGATGTACTGAAAAGGTGTACAAACACGACACAGGAGGTTGGTGAACCCTTAATTGGGGAGGACAGGGCTCGTGGTAATGACTGGAGTGGAATCAGTGGAATGGTATCAAATACATCAAACACATGGTTTCCATGGTTTCCATCCGTTTGATGCCATTCCATTAACTCCATTCCGGCTATTATTATGAGCTGTCCTCCCCTCAGAAACCTCCACTGAAACACGAGGACAGGCCCTGTTCTTTAAGGAATGAAGTAAAGAAACCTCCACAGAAACACGAGTACAGGCCCTGTTCTTTATGGAACGAAGTAAAGAAACCTCCACTGAAACACGAGTACAGGCCCTGTTCTTTATGGAACGAAGTAAAGAAACCTCCACTGAAACACGAGGACAGGCCCTGTTCTTTAAGGAACGAAGTAAAGAAACCTCCACTGAAACACGAGTACAGGCCCTGTTCTTTAAGGAACGAAGTAAAGAAACCTCCACTGAAACACGAGTACAGGCCCTGTTCTTTAAGGAACGAAGTAAAGAAACCTCCACTGAAACACGAGTACAGGCCCTGTTCTTTAAGGAACGAAGTAAAGAAACCTCCACTGAAACACGAGTACAGGCCCTGTTCTTTAAGGAACGAAGGAGAATAAGTAAAGAAAGGTATCAACATCTAACAGAAGTGTAAGACTATCATTATGCATAGAAGCTGACAGATCTGGCAGACAAATAGGCCTACCTCTGCAAGGGCAGGGTATGAAGTAGTCTTACGGGAATTCCTTGCTGAAGCCCTTTCATCTAATCCTCACGCTTATGTTGTAGTTGTGGTGTCATTAGTTCAGGCGCCAGCGGGATGCTTTCAGAGTGAGGTCATACACAGAACTCGGAGTATTCCTCTCTCGTTTGCCTCTCTCTCTGTCACTAATCGCTCCTATCTACTGGTACTGCTCTCTCCTATCTACTGGTTCTGCTCTTTCTTATCTACTGGTTCTGCTCTCTCCTTCCTATTGGCTCTGCTCTCTCCTATCTACTGGTTCTGCTCTCTCCTTCCTATTGGCTCTGCTCTCTCCTATCTACTGGTTCTGCTCTCTCCTTCCTATTGGCTCTGCTCTCTCCTGCTCCTTCCTACTGGTTCTGCTCTCTCCTATCTACTGGTTCTGCTCTCTCCTATCTACTTACTGGTTTCTCTCCTTCCTTCTGGTTCTCTCTCCTTCCTACTGGTTCTGCTCTCTCCTTCCTACTGGTTCTGCTCTCCTATCTACTGGTTCTGCTCTCTCCTATCTACTGGTTCTGCTCTCTCCTATCTACTGGTTCTGCTCTCTCCTTCCTACTGGTTCTGCTCTCTCCTTCCTACTGGTTCTGCTCTCTCCTATCTACTGGTTCTGCTCTCTCCTATCTACTGGTTCTGCTCTCTCCTATCTACTGGTTCTGCTCTCTCCTTCCTACTGGTTCTGCTCTCTCCTTCCTACTGGTTCTGCTCTCTCCTATCTACTGGTTCTGCTCTCTCCGATCTACTGGTTCTGCGCTCTCCGATCTACTGGTTCTGCTCTCTCCTATGTACTGGTTCTGCTCTCTCCTATCTACTGGTTCTGATCTCTCCTATTTACTGGTTCTGCTCTCTCCTATTTACTGGTTCTGCTCTCTCCTATCTACTGGTTCTGCTCTTTCTTATCTACTGGTTCTGCTCTCTCCTTCCTACTGGCTCTGCTCTCTCCTATCTACTGGTTCTGCTCTCTCCTATCTACTGGTTCTGCTCTCTCCTTCCTACTCGTTCTGCTCTCTCCTTCCTACTCGTTCTGCTCTCTCCTTCCTACTGGTTCTGCTCTCTCCTTCCTACTGGTTCTGCTCTCTCCTTCCTACTGGTTCTGCTCTCTCCTTCCTACTGGTTCTGCTCTCTCCTTCCTACTGGTTCTGCTCTCTCCTTCCTACTGGTTCTGCTCCTACTGGTTCTCTCCTTCCTACTGGTTCTGCTCTCTCCTTCCTACTGGTTCTGCTCTCTCCTTCCTACTGGTTCTGCTCTCTCCTTCCTACTGGTTCTGCTCTCTCCTTCCTACTGGTTCTGCTCTCTCCTTCCTACTGGTTCTGCTCTCTCCTTCCTACTGGTTCTGCTCTCTCCTTCCTACTGGTTCTGCTCTTCCCTACTGGTTCTGCTCTCTCCTATCTACTGGTTCTGCTCTCTCCTTCCTACTGGTTCTGCTCTCTCCTATCTACTGGTTCTGCTCTCTCCTATCTACTGGTTCTCTCTCCTTCCTACTGGTTCTGCCTCCTTCCTTCTGGTTCTGCGCTCTCCTTCCTACTGATTCTCTCTCCTATCTACTGGTTTAGCTCTCTCCTATCTACTGGTTCTGCTCTCTCCTTCCTACTGGTTCTCTCTCCTTCCTTCTGGTTCTCTCTCCTTCCTACTGGTTCTCTCTCCTTCTACTGGTTCTGCTCTCTCCTATCTACTGGTTCTGCTCTCTCCTTCCTACTGGTTCTGCTCTCCTATCTACTGGTTCTGCTCTCTCCTTCCTACTGGTTCTCTCTCCTCCTTCCTTCTGGTTCTGCGCTCTCCTTCCTACTGATTCTCTCTCCTATCTACTGGTTTAGCTCTCTCCTATCTACTGGTTCTGCTCTCTCCTTCCTACTGGTTCTCTCTCCTGTCTACTGGTTCTGCTCTCTCCTTCCTACTGGTTTTCTCTCCTTCCTTCTGGTTCTCTCTCCTTCCTACTGGTTCTCTCTATATCGCTGCCACTTTTATAAACACTTATAAACACTCACTATCACCCTGTCTGTTGGCTTTGGCTCGCTATGTTCTGTTCTCCACTGTGTCTCTCTCTCTCTCTCTCTCTCTGTGTGTGTGTGTGTGTGTGTGTGTGTGTGTGTGTGTGTGTGTGTGTGTGTGTGAGTGTGTCAACACATTTAGAAACTCAACTAAACCAATATCCTGGAAACTGTCAATAACCAGAATCATTAGAATCTGTACCTCTGTGTTCTCAACTCTGTTCCAAAATAGAAATGTTCCATTTTAGTAGAGGGGAAAATAAAAGCAGGCGGGGGTCCATTATGTTTATTGCTATGCCTAGGAGTCTGTACTTCCTGCCAAGGAGTCTGTACTTCCTGCCAAGGAGTCTGTACTTCCTGCCAAGGAGTCTGTACTTCCTGCCAAGGAGTCTGTACTTCCTGCCAAGGAGTCTGTACTTCCTGCCAAGGAGTCTGTACTTCCTGCCAAGGAGTCTGTACTTCCTGCCAAGGAGTCTGTACTTCCTGCCAAGGAGTCTGTACTTCCTGCCAAGGAGTCTGTACTTCCTGCCAAGGAGTCTGTACTTCCTGCCAAGGAGTCTGTACTTCCTGCCAAGGAGTCTGTACTTCCTGCCAAGGAGTCTGTACTTCCTGCCAAGGAGTCTGTACTTCCTGCCAAGGAGTCTGTACTTCCTGCCTAGGAGTCTGTACTTCCTGCCTAGGAGTCTGTACTTCCTGCCTAGGAGTCTGTACTTCCTGCCTAGGAGTCTGTACTTCCTGCCAAGGAGTCTGTACTTCCTGCCAAGGAGTCTGTACTTCCTGCCTAGGAGTCTGTACTTCCTGCCTAGGAGTCTGTACTTCCTGCCAAGGAGTCTGTACTTCCTGCCAAGGAGTCTGTACTTCCTGCCAAGGAGTCTGTACTTCCTGCCAAGGAGTCTGTACTTCCTGCCTAGGAGTCTGTACTTCCTGCCTAGGAGTCTGTACTTCCTGCCAAGGAGTCTGTACTTCCTGCCTAGGAGTCTGTAATTCCTGCCTAGGAGTCTGTACTTCCTGTGGGGATTGTTTGTCACGCCCTGGCCATAGAGAGGCTTTTTATTCTCTAATTTGGTTAGGCCAGGGTGTGACTAGGGTGGGCATTCTATGTTCTTTTTTTCTATGTTTTTGTGTGTTGTTGTGTTTGGCCGGGTGTGGTTCTCAATCAGGGACAACTGTCTGTCGTTGACTCTGATTGAGAACCATACTTAGATAGCCTGTTCCCACATGGGTTTGTTGTTTTCTGTTTTGTGTATTTGCACCTTGCAGAACTGTTCGTTTGTTGTTTTTGTTCCAGTGTTGGTATTTATTAAACACATTATGAATACTTACCCACGCTGCACCTTGGTCCTCTTCTCCTTCTCCCCACCACATTCGTTACAGAACTACCCACCACCAAAGGACCATTGCACCTTGCAGAACTGAATACTTACCCACGTTGCACCTTGGTCCTCTTGTCCTTCTCCCCGCCACATTCGTTACAGAACTACCCACCACCAAAGGACCATTGCACCTTGCAGAACTGAATACTTACCCACGCTGCACCTTGGTCCTCTTCTCCTTCTCCCCACCACATTCGTTACAGAACTACCCACCACCAAAGGACCATTGCACCTTGCAGAACTGAATACTTACCCACGCTGCACCTTGGTCCTCTTCTCCTTCTCCCCACCACATTCGTTACAGAACTACCCACCACCAAAGGACCATTGCACCTTGCAGAACTGAATACTTACCCACGTTGCACCTTGGTCCTCTTGTCCTTCTCCCCGCCACATTCGTTACAGAACTACCCACCACCAAAGGACCATTGCACCTTGCAGAACTGAATACTTACCCACGTTGCACCTTGGTCCTCTTGTCCTTCTCCCCACCACATTCGTTACATCGTTTTTGCTACAAAAGACATGAGCTCAAACTGAATCTGAATAATTAACTTACAAGATTTCCTTTTTGATAATGAATGTATTTGCAAAATATAGCAGGAGAGAATAATGACTGCATTGAAATAGAAATAACATCTAAAAATGTATCATGGTTTGGTCGTGTTCTTACTCATCGACCACATTGTCCTGTTAATTCATGTGGTTCGGGCAGTACGTCTCTACTCCATCCTGCTTGTTCGTAGAAAAACGGTCCGAATGAGCTTTCTGAATGAATCAACGTCCCCATAGAAACCCAGCTGGTAGAAACCCCAAGTCATTGAGAGAATCTCAACCTAATGGTTGGGTACAAGTCATTTCTTCTTCAGTTATTATCCATACAATGGAAGACATTATAGAAGCCAGCATGTCTCTGAATTCTGAAATGACATTAAATCTATCTGCCCTATTGTCAGGTGTAATAATAACCAAGTCTTTGTGTTGTCAGCCTGTTAACTAGACACAGCCATTAGAGCTAGTTACATGTATTAACGTGGGAACAGAATGGAGAGCTTTGTTAGCTGCTCTTATGGAGCCGAGAAAAGAAAATGGCTAATTTGACGTGAGTAACTTCTGGATGAATAAAACAACCAGGAACAAAAGGGGACTTTTTTTTTTTTTATGAGACTTTAATTGCAGAATAGAATGGAACTCTTTTTTACCTCCTCTGAATGGGCAGGTAGATACTGCTACAGAACACAACACCTTGTACAGAATACACAGAGGTCTACAAGGTATCCTTTCCCCCTCTGCTGCCTGAAAAGGTTTGATGTTATCAAAGCAAGAACAGGTACTTGAACGCCCGGTTAAATGGACTACAGTTTATATCAAATATTTGTAACGACCGTTTGGTGGAAGAAGGTGAGGACCAAGATGCAGCGTGGTAAAGTGTTCATGTTTTTAATACCGTAATGAACACTGAACAAAACAAATAAAACGACAAAACGAACAGTCCTGTGTGGTGCTGAAAAAACACAGAACAGAAAATAATCACCCATAAATCAAGGGTGGAAACAGGCTGCCTAAGTACGGTTCTCAATCGGGGACAACGACTACCCACAACTCACAGGGTGGAAACAGGCTGCCTAAGTACGGTTCTCAATCGGGGACAACGACTACCCACAACTCAAGGGTGGAAACAGGCTGCCTAAGTACGGTTCTCAATCGGGGACAACGACTACCCACAACTCAAGGGTGGAAACAGGCTGCCTAAGTACGGTTCTCAATCGGGGACAACGACTACCCACAACTCAAGGGTGGAAACAGGCTGCCTAAGTACGGTTCTCAATCGGGGACAACGACTACCCACAACTCAAGGGTGGAAACAGGCTGCCTAAGTACGGTTCTCAATCGGGGACAACGACTACCCACAACTAACAGGGGGGAAACAGGCTGCCTAAGTACGGTTCTCAATCGGGGACAACGACTACCCACAACTAACAGGGTGGAAACAGGCTGCCTAAGTACGGTTCTCAATTGGGGACAACGACTACCCACAACTCAAGGGTGGAAACAGGCTGCCTAAGTACGGTTCTCAATCGGGGACAACGATTGACAGCTGCCTCTGATTGAGAACCATACCAGGCCAAACACAGAAAATACCAACTCATGGAAAAACAAACATAGACAACCCACCCAACTCAAGCCCTGACCATACTAAAACAAAGACATAACAAAAGAACTAAGGTCAGAGCGTGACAATATTAGATAATATCACAGTGAGATTGACTGTGTTCATAGCATGACTTCTATGTTAAGAACAACAGGGTGGGGAGTCTGTACTGGAGCTTTATGGGGAAACAAGTTAAAGGACAATATTCAAATAATGAATTCAGTCAAAGTAAACGAACAGTAAATTCACAGAGTGGATAACAGGGGTGTTGAGAAAACTGATTTATAAACTGTACTAGGGCCAGGAGTAGATGGTTCACTCTGTCATCACAGCTTGTGTATGTGTGTGTGTGTGTGTGTGTGTGTGTGTGTGTGTGTGTGTGTGTGTGTATGGCCTCACTACTACTAACAGCTGGTGTAGTCATGAGAGCTTCTCTGATGAGACAACAACCAGTCAACATGCAGAGAGCGTTGTAGTCCTGACTGCCTGCTGATCACACACACACACACATACACACACACACACAGGTGAATGTGATGACAGCCACGCAGTAGACAGTAGAGACTCATTGAGAGGTCATTTCAGCACTAGAGACTACCACACTGTGTATTACACAGGATATAACATTGTGTGTGTGTGTGTGTGTGTGTGTGTGTGTGTGTGTGTGTGTGTGTGTGTGTGTGTGTGTGTGTGTGTGTGTGTGTGTGTGTGTAATACAAACATTGTACCTTTTCTAGAAAATGATATTGACATTGTGATGTAACAACTGTTTGTCCGCCTTTAAGTGAAGGACTTCCCTACTGGGAAGAGGTGTAGTGAAGTTTCAACTGAGAGAGAAGCTGAAACACGGGAGTCCTCTGGTGTAGTGAGGCTTCAACTGAGAGAGAAGCTGAAACACGGGAGTCCTCTGGTGTAGTGAGGCTTCAACTGAGAGAGAAGCTGAAACACGGGACTCCTCTGGTGTAGTGAGGCTTCAGCTGAGAGAGAAGCTGAAACACGGGAGTCCTCTGGTGTAGTGAGGCTTCAACTGAGAGAGAAGCTGAAACACGGGAGTCCTCTGGTGTAGTGAGGCTTCAACTGAGAGAGAAGCTGAAACACGGGACTCCTCTGGTGTAGTGAGGCTTCAGCTGAGAGAGAAGCTGAAACACGGGAGTCCTCTGGTGTAGTGAGGCTTCAGGTTAGAGAGAAGCTGAAACACGGGAGTCCTCTGAGTATTACAGTAAAGCACAAATCAGCTGTTTCCTCATCTTCACTCCAATTCCTCTGACCAGAACTCAGCTTCTCAAGTACAATACTGTATCTCATACACGGTGTACTCAAAGGCATACATTGTAATCATGTTGTAGTCATTGTTGTACATTATCCCCATGCTTCATTCATAAATTCACAAACATAGAACATGCTACAGTATGTACATATTGTTATTAGCTCTTCAGAACAGTCTTTACACACACACACATGATGTTGAATGTCTGGAGTGAGAGAACTCTCAGGAGGACAATGCATTCCAACCAGAGGAGGCTGGTGGGGGGAGCTGTAGGAGGACAGGCTCATTGTATTGGCTGGAATGAAATACATGGAATGTAGTCAAACATGTGTTTTCCATATGTTTGATACCGTTCCAATAGTTCCATTCCAGCGATGACAATGAGGCCGCCCTCCTATAGCTCCTCCCACTAGCCTCCTCTGACTTCAACCCCGTACTGTCTTTGAGCTTATCATTACAGCAGACCTCTGCTCTACCCTGCTGGGACCCTACTTCCTTCTGCTGAACTGTAATAACCCTGCTCTGTGTGTGTGTGTGTGTGTGTGTGTGTGTGTGTGTGTGTGTGTGTGTGTGTGTGTGTGTGTGTGTGTGTGTGTGTGTGTGTGTGTGTGTGTGTGTGTGTGCAACTGTAATAACCCTGTTCTCTCAGGGGAAGGTCACACTGTTTATACAGGCTTTATGTTGCCTGGTTACTGGTTATAGAGTGAGGTAGAGGTTGTTTATGTTGTCTGGTTACTGATTTTAGAGTGAGGTAGAGGTTGTTTATGTTGTCTGGTTAAATAGTGAGGTAGAGGTTGTTTATGTTGTCTGGTTACTGGTTATAGAGTGAGGTAGAGGTTGTTTATGTTGTCTGGTTACATGGTTATATAGTGAGGTAGAGGTTGTTTATGTTGTCTGGTTACTGGTTACAGAGTGAGGTAGAGGTTGTTTATGTTGTCTGGTTACTGGTTATAGAGTGAGGTAGAGGTTGTTTATGTTGTCTGGTTACATAGTGAGGTAGA